>NW_026973732.1:427500-495096 GCF_035594125.1 Scylla paramamosain
TTATCTTGATCCTATAATGTCCGCTTTATTAATGCAAGAGATATCGTGTTTTCACATACCTAATAACTTTCATTTTATTCTTATTAATTGACTGTTCAACTCACTAACGCAAGAATTTAAAAAAAAAAATGTCCACTATTTCACCTCTTTCAGTGGCAAACTCTGGAACTCTTTTCATGATTCTAATTTTCTTGACCACCACCTTTAGCTATACACCACCTTTAGCTGAAGCCCCCTAATGCCTCAGCACTAACAGCCTAATTACTGTCTTATTCCTCTTGTGAAGGACTTCATGATTCCAGTGGTAGTTTAACAAGCACTGTGCTTCACTTGCTTCATCAACTTTGTGCCGCGTGAGGACATTCGCAGTATTGAAGAAAGAAAGCATTTAATCCTTTCTGCACAATAAATTTCTGAACTTCCTCACATCCTTTAGCCGGAATCCGTAGAACAAATCCTTTATAATTAGTCAGAATATAACAAAGATGTAACAAATCATAGCGGATGTTTAACTCCATATAATTTATAACTCCATGATGGAAGAAAATATATCGCAAATTTTAAATCCCTTAGTGGCATCCAGATCACAATGTTACTGAAAACGCACCAGAACAAGTGTCCCAGGCTGAAACCACTCTGGAGCTCCCTGCCTGCTTCTGTCACGCCATGAATGTCCCCATGAATGAATGTCTCTGAGAAGACATAACCACTCTGGAGCTGCCTGCCTGCTTCTGTCACGCCACACTCCCCATGAATGAATGTCTTTGAGGAGACATAACCACTCTGGAGCTGCCTGCCTGCTTCTGTCACGCCACACTCCCCATGAATGAATGTCTTTGAGGAGACATAACCACTCTGGAGCTGCCTGCCTGCTTCTGTCACGCCACACTCCCCATGAATGAATGTCTTTGAGGAGACATAACCACTCTGGAGCTGCCTGCCTGCTTCTGTCACGCCACACTCCCCATGAATGAATGTCTTTGAGGAGACATAACCACTCTGGAGCTCCCTGCCTGCTTCTGTCACGCCACACTCCCCATGAATGAATGTCTTTGAGGAGATATGTTTCAAGACACATCCTCCAATTCTGGATTATATTTTCAATAATTTTCTTTAGGGATTGGCACATGAATGGGCCTTTGTTTCTGCCTTTGTTGCTCTTCACCAGTGCCCATCTTACAAAAAAAAAAAAAAATAAAATAAATAAAAATAAAAATCTTGAACTACTTGATTATAAAAACACTTTTTAAGAACACTAACATTTATGTTCTCCAGACTGTAAGGAAACGGATGTGTTATTCGTGAAAGCGTATCAGACAACGTGTCCTTGGATACACTCAGATGATTTTTTTGATTCCTTGGCAATGAAAACGCAAAAATTTTACATCTTATAAACTTTAAATCCTCTTGTGTCATCCAGCTTATAATGAAACACATGCCTTATCACTGCTAACATACAACACGTCACACTACTTCACACAGACGATAAAAAAAAAAAAAATAAATAAATAAAAATAAAATAGTAAAATCCTTTATCTTATGAACTTTAAATCCTGGTGTGTCATCCAGTTTATAATGAAGCAGAAGCATCATTACTGTTAACATACAAGCACACGTGTCACTACCTTCACACAGATGATAAAATAAAAACAAACATAAACATCGTTAAATCCAACATCCTACAAACTCTAAACCCTCTTATGGCATCACATTATAATTAAACCTCCACGGTGTTGCTGGAAACGTACACAAACACGCGTCCTTCACCGCCCTCTCTTTTGTACCTCGGTTGCTTCTCGCCTAGGAGGTTCGATAAAGACTTCTCTCTCAGCGCTGGTCGCCTCATGGTCAGCCAGGAATGAACACTCGCGCACCACAACTTGTGGAATCAATCTACATATGGAATACTACTTTCCTTTTTCCTTTGCATCGTCTCAGCTTCAATACATTCCCACGTGGGCATAAAGGGAAGGTAAATAATGGTTGCAATGTTGCTGTGGATTCTGTTGCAGTTCCGTGAATTTGTCCAGCTGCATCCAGTGTGCCTTGACGGAGGTTTTATTTATTTATTTATTCTTTTTTTTATGTATTTTTGTTCTTCTCTTCCTTCTCTTCCTAATTTTTTTTTTCTCCATCATGCGCTACTCTGCCATTCTGTGAGCTTCTCTTCATATGTTTTTATCTCTTCTCATATAATATTTCTGCTAATTGTTAGAGGTTTCTTTACTTTTTATATATTTTTCCTTCTCTTTCTCCTACTTATTCTTTTCTTTTTCCCACACTATCCCTTTATACTTTTAACTTCTCTTCCTACTCTTTTCTTTCTTCCTCATGTAACACTTCTGCTAACAACACACCACGGTCTAACTTATTCCACATAACTACTCAAATACGTTCTCCTCTATCCCAATTAATTATCTAGCCATTGTTTCTTTCGTTCCACTTAATTCACAAGTAACTGTCCAAAATATTAAAGAGCCATGTTCTCCTTTATCCCATCTAATCAACTGATCACCCTCCTGTATCCCATCTAACTACCCACTCACTGTCTCTTCTATCCTAACTAACTACTTTCCCTTATGTTCCATGTAGCGAGGTAATGTCTCCTTTGTCTCACCTTTCTGACAAGCAAATGTTTCTTTTTTTTCGAATTTAATTACCAAGCATTTCTCCTCTCTTCCACTTCAATGGATAATGTCTTTCCTATCCTAAATAATTTACTAGCTATAGTCTCCTCCATCCAGCTAGTCTCTTCTATTCACTCTACTTAACCACACTCAATAGTAAGCCAGTCTCTTTCACCCGACTTCTCGTAAACAAACAGGCCACTGTCTGCTCTCTCTCACCTAATCCAATCTTTACTCCATTAAATTAACCATCTTGCCAACAATTAAAATACCGCCCTCCCTATTTTTCCAGCCCAGTAGCATTAATGAAGGTAATCCCTACCCTCTCTAGTTATCGGTCTTTTTGTCACCATTCCCAGTTTTATGAAGGGCAAGGCGCGTGGCGATGGGCGGAGCTTCTGACCATCAAACTCAAGGGGTAAATATTGGCTAAGCTGAATCCTGGGAGGCTTAATCATCCCCATTATGTGCTGTGTGTAGTGGGCTTCTGATGTAGTGTAGTGAAATGAGTTGTTGTTTGTTGGGGTTTGTACTACAAGTGTTACTGGGTGGTGGTGGTGGTGGTGGTGGTGGATGATGGTGGTATTAGTAGTAGTAATAGTAATAGTAGTAGTAGTAACACTGATGTATGTTTCATATTTTTTTTCACTGCAGAATGAATAAATTATTTTTATTGTGTGTGTGTGTGTGTGTGTGTGTGTGCGTGTGTGTGTGTGTGTGTGTGTGGTTTGAGGCACTCTCTCTCTCTCTCTCTCTCTCTCTCTCTCTCTCTCTCTCTCTCTCTCTCTCTCTCTCTCTCTCTCTCTCTCTCTCTCTCTCTCTCTCTCTTCCCTTTATTCGAATCTCCTATACAAATAACTAGACTAGAAATGGTGTCAAATTGTAGATCTTTGGGACAGAATAATATCGGAAAACTTCCCCCATGGAATGCTAGCGAAAGGTGACTGTAGCGATGAAAAGGTTTAATGCATTGTACAAATCAAGTTCTGTAGCACAGAAAGGACAATATCAACTTCTTATTCTCTCTTTCCTGTGCCCATGTAAGCAATTCTTAACAGTGTTCTGAATGGAGACGTAGGTGTTAAAGGCAACACAGGTCAGGAAATGAGCTCTTTATTCCTGACTAGTAATTTCATAGGAAGAACAATACTAACTACCTATTCTCTCTTTCCTGTGTCCATGAAAGCAATTCTTAACAGTGTTCTGGATGAAGATACAAGTGGTAAAGGCAACACAGGTCAGGAAATGAGAGTTTTATTCCTGACTAGTAATTTCGTAGGAAGGATAATACTAACTACCTATTCTCTCTTTCCTGTGTCCATGGAAGCACTAGTTTCTGTTAATTCAAAACGTTTATCTTACTGAGTTGAGAGAGAGAGAGAGAGAGAGAGAGAGAGAGAGAGAGAGTGTGTGGTATTTAAGTTCCATGATTTCTAATTCAAATTTTCCTTTTCCCTTTCTCCTCTTTTTGCTCTTTCTTATTTTTTTTTTTTCTTCTTTTCCTCCTCCTCCTCCTCCTCCTCCTCCTCCTCCACTTCACAATAATACCTAGTACACTCTTTTCTCTTTTTCCCTCCTCTCCCTCCTCTGCCCTTGTCTCCCTCTCTTCCCTCTTATTTATTCATGTCTCCCCTACGAAGCCTTTTTTTTTCTCTCCTCCTCTCTCCTCTTCCTCTCCTCCCTTTCGTACACTTCCCTCTTTTAATCCCCAGACATTCATATTTCCTTCCAATTCTCTCTCTCTCTCTCTCTCTCTCTCTCTCTCTCTCTCTCTCTCTCTCTCTCTCTCTGTTCCGGGACAGCGGTGAATTGAGTTTACCCGCAGGACATTTATGTTTTATAATCCCTCAAGTCAGGACAGGAATGAGAGCGGATCTTCCATCAGCAAGCGAGGCAAGAGAGGCGTCCTTTGCTTCGCTCAAGTGGGATCTACGGGGCTCACTGCATTGCCTGACCCACGCTACCCAAGCTCTGCCCCTCCCTCACCTTGCTTCCCCCGCCACTGAATGGCAGAGACTCAGAAGTTGGCAGTGCACAGTCAATAGGGAACTTTACAGTATTGGGAATATTCATAAGTGGGGATAGGTGGAAGTAATATTGTGTAGGTTTAGTTTATACGTTTGTTTATTGACTGCCACGTTAAGTCTGATGCATTTTTGTAGCTTCACTTGTTTTAAGTAAGGTCTTAAGAGCCTGCAAGGAATCTAGCGATATTTGTCATCTTCTTAGTTACCTACGTAATAACACACACACACCAGAACACAAGATAATAATGCAAACTCCAAGAAGCTATCAGATTAAAAGCTTACGACCATTTAGCTATATAAGAAAAAAAAAATAAGACCAGTGGCTATTAGGACATCAAGAACTTCAAACGCCCAGTGATTAATAAAACAAACTTCATCTGAGCAAATCGTCAAAATTGTGGCTTGAAAACATCCGTAGCATCACTGAACTAACGATAATACCAGCATGGAAAACCTCAATTGTTAAGAAATAAGCTAAGATTGTGATGGGCAGGGAAAGAAAGGAGATTATCGGTAATATGAGACGCTGTAGCCTAGCAGTTCCTCTGTGCGCAGATAAAACAACAACAACAACAACAACATCAACTAAACACCTGCACGAAACAGTGACACTATTAAAATGAACATGAACAAGGAGACCAATTGAAATGTTGAGGCAAAGAGAAGGTTGACAAGTGGTGATTGGAGACGCTGCATCCTGTTTCCTACTAGTTTCTCAATGCACAAATAATAAACAACGACTGAACAGATACGCAGAACACAGGGTGATCAGAAACACTGCGGCTTATTACCTTCCTTACTTCCTCTATGCGCAAGTAACAAGCAAGTAATGACTGAACAAATACGCAAAAATATGGGTTGACCAAAAACACGCCAGGCTGTTAACCTTTCAGTTCCTCTATGCACAAATAATAAATAAACAAAACACATGCTCACAAAATAGTGACTAGTACATTACCAACATAGACAGGAAGACGGGGAAGAGCAGGGAGGGAATATGACGCCTTCAAGGTGACTGACAGGCGATTCCAACACCCCGCGGCTCTCCACGGCACAGTCTACACCGCCGCCTCGCAGTTCTCACGACCACGGCACACAGTAATGTTACGGAGGCACAATTACCGGGGAAACTAACACACGGGCCGTCATTTTTACGTCACCACGAGATAATGGAGAGGCGACCAAAAACTGAAGACTATCTTCGTTCAGTTCACAGCACACGGTATTGACACGGACGCACAAGTACTAAGGAAACTAGTAAGCGGCCCGCTGTCTTGACGTAAACACGCGGCAGTGGCGAGGCGAGCAGGACTAAGGCGGCTGAGAGTTACAGATCCAGTGTCTCAGTTCGGAGGTTCATTGTTTGGAGTATTGTTCACGCAGCTGAGCCAAATGTCCACGGTCTCACAGTGCGGGAAATATCTATCGTACTCTTTAGTGTGTAGGAGAATAAGTGAATTAAGGATGAGGTGTAATACAAGATCTCCAGGAGACGTACTTATATTCAATGGCTTTTATTGTCACATGAGACTAACCCGCGCTGATTCGAGTCATACATTGAAGCGTTACGTTGCCAGATTCGCCACGGAACATTAATCCAAGACGTGTGTGTGTGTGTGTGTGTGTGTGTGTGTGTGTGTATGTGACAGAGAGAGAGAGAGAGAGAGAGAGAGAGAGAGAGAGAGAGACTGCATGATTTCTATTCGAATGATTTTTCTTTAACTTTTATTTATTTATTTATCTATTTTCATTTATCTATTTATTTATTCTTTGGCTGGGTAAACACTCAGTGCCACCACCACCACTGCGATTTGTGGCGGTGTGTTTCGGGTATTGCCAACATAATCATCATCATAATCTCCTCATCTTTCTTTTCCTCTTCCTCCTCTTCTTCCTCCTCGTTCTCCTTTTCCTCCTCTTTATCATCATCAAATTATCTTCCTCTTCCGCCTCCTCATCATCAAAAATTTGTTTATCTCCTCTTCCTTCTCTTCTTCCTCCTCTTTCTCCTCCTCCTCTCTCTCTCTCTCTCTCATCTCCTCCTCACCATCATCATAATCTCCATCTTTCTCATCACAATCACCACAACCTCCTCCTCCTCCTCCTCCTCCTCACCATCACCACCACCACCATCATAATCTATTTCCGATAATACTGCAGTACAAATGTCTTCCAAACATCCTATCCGCATCATCATTTCTGTCTATTCCAGGTCACCCAAGCAACACTTCTCTCTTCTCTCCAACTCTAATGGTTCTGTCAGCACTGTCTTGTTTTACCATCCTTTCGTTGACATTCTGCTTTCCTAATTGTCTGTGCATCACTGTCTCTGCGCTTACTGTGCCCTGAGTATGTCGACTTACTTCTTCAATGCGCTATCACCATCAAGAAGCGGAGTTGGGATTCGCTTAAATGGACATGCCGTGACTCTCTATATATGACGAGGACAGACGAGACCACGAGCAAATATACCGGGTCAGTTTCACAGTCTCTTCGTAAGCTATTCAAACGAAACACTCCTCTTATTTGTTCGGGAGCTTACCAACTTAGGAAGCGTTTTTGGTTGATAGCTTATGAAAAGACTGGAACTGATCCTTTTGCCTTACCAGCTCCAATTTTCGGTACTCTCCCAAACGAAAAGCAGTGGGCAAAGTTGATTGTGGAACCTGACGACGGCTAAAGTACTTTTGTTGGTCAGCTAGCAAGAGGAAAAAGGGTGACTCTGGAATTGGCCTGTCAGCAATAAGGCGGTAGTTTGAAGGGTTGGATTGGATGGGGACGATAGGTGGAAATAGGTAGGTGTGTTTCGTACAGGGACTGCCACGTGTAGACCTGATGGCTTCTTACAACTTTCCCTATTTTCTTATGCTCTCATGTTCTTTTAAGGAGGAGGAGGAGGAGTGGTCAGACTTTCTCGCCTTCCACCTCCCTGGAATGCGTCTTCTGAGCGTCTGTAATCCTTTTCACCCTTTTGACACATCTTTTAATCACTAACCACTCCGAGATATATTTTCTTCTAAATTGCAAAATTTTTTTTTTTTTTTTAATGCCTTCCCTTTCCTGTAGATGATTATGAGGAGAACATACATTGTTTTCAGTGTTGTGAATTGTTGCATACCGCAGTGGAAGGGCAGCAGGGTGTTGCGTCATGGCCTTCCCACTTCCCAGTCTTCTTATCTTGACTGGTGCGAGGTCGTCACGGTGGCCTGTGCTTTTACTGACGGCGTGGCGTATTTCTTCACTCATTACATGGTCTAGGTAATTAATATTCAGGATTTATGTTTATTACACCGGTGCGAACAAGACAAAAATTTTACGTTACACAGTTTTGATAAAGAGTAATTCGAGTAGGTGGGAAATATTAAGGAATTTTCTATTACATCAATGAAAATAAATAGAAAAATCGTTAAGTACATTTTTTTTTCTTAGGAATAACATATTTTAGTCTATTTCTTTTCAATATATTTTAATCTTCCTTTCTGAAATTACCTATTTTTTTTTCCTTTCCAGAAAATAATCCCTCGAATTTCTTTTTACTCCTTAGGGGTTTAACTGAACGATTCCAAATAATTTCTTTATATATATATTTTTTTTCATGTGTGTGTGTGTGTGTGTGTGTGTGTGTGTGTGTAGGTAAGTAAAGTTTATTGCTTTATAATATTAATACAAGAATTACTGTAACCTTTGCATTTTGTAGCAAAGTGTGTTGAGCCGCAGCTCGTGCAGACTTGCTTGAGTTGAGCCATTGTCACACAGAGAGCAATCACGCTTTGATGTGAATGATCGTTTTCAAAGATATACATAATCACACACAAAAAGATATAAATTAACGTTAATTACATGCATACACATACATACACATTGTTACCATCAAGCGAGTGAAAGCAGTTGTTGTTGTGCAAGCGAGTTTGTCATTGAGGAAGGAAAGGAGCTGGCGGTGAGGGCGAGGATCAAGACGAGGCCTAAGTCAGCGAGTTTCTTGTACGGTCGGTGTTGAGATAATGTTGATGTAGTAGTAGTAGTAGTTGATGTCGTGTAGGTCTGAATCAACCTTTGCCGCCTGCTGGCGGTAATACACACACACACACACACACACACACGTATACATATACACACACATACACACATACATATACTTACATATACACTTAAGCATACATACATACATATACACATACATATACATACACGTACATATACACACATACACACATACATACATATACATGAGTAATATAACTGGAACATTTGTGGGAAATAATAATAATTTCAACAAAATAATAATAGCATAATGACTTACAGAATTATACTTCTATTTAGATATAACACATTAGTAATAGTAATTAGTGACATTATCTACAGCAATAAATGAAGAAAAAGATTGAATTACAATTGATATTATATATTTTATAAAGAAAATAAATGTTTTTTTTTTACTTTTTTTTTATATCTATATACAACAACAACAACAACAACAACAACAACAACAACAACAAGAACAACAACAACAACAACAACAACAACAACAACAACAACAACAACAACAACAACAACAACAACAACAACAACAACAACAACAACAACTACTACTACTACTACTACTACTACTACTACTACTACTACTACTACTACTACTACTACTACTACTACTACTACTACTACTTCTACTCACATATATATAGGTGTTAGCGTTGAGCATACTGTTTGATGCGGTCTCCTTGAAGATTCTTGGCTCATTTCTCAACAACCTAAAGGCTTTCCTGGTGGCAGATTGTGCTGCATTACAATCAACACATCATTAACAATAGCATCATCAATATTTTCATTCATTTTCAACTTCTTTTATATCACCAGATCTGTCACGTCACTAATTACTTTTTGTAATGTCATTATTCTATCAAGTACTTTCCAGCTCTCCTACATTTCCTCAACAGTTTAATATTTTCCAAGCCTCCTTTACTTTCTCTATTCATTTATCCATCTGTTTATTCCTGTCCTTGTATTTCCTCCATCCATGCTCCAACCCTCTGATTCTTCCCTTGTCCTCTTCCTCTTCATCACACACTCCATCACTCCATCCTCTATCTGTTTCCACCTTGAATGTTCTAATTTTCTTTCTCTCATCTTGTCTCCTTCACATACTCCATCCTTCATTTATTTCCATCCTTGCATGTTTAAGTCTTCTTATTCCCTTCCTATCCTCTCCCTCACACACTCCATCACTCCATCCTTTATTTGTTTCCATCCTTACTTGTTCAAATTCTCTCATTCACCTCTTATCCCTTCCGTCACAGACTCCATCACTCCATCCTTGCCTGCTCTTATTCTCTTATTCTCTTCTCATCCTTTCCCTAACAAGTTCCAACACCCTTACACTTCAGTGGAGGTCAAACTCTCTAACCCATAGCTTTCAACACCCAGCCTGCACATTCCAGATGCTGTCACACATCCCTCCTGCCTCCCAAACACTGTCACACATCCCTCCTGCCTCCCACAGAAGGGTTTCATATCCCCTACTACAGTGCCCAGCATTCCTGGAAGTCCTATCTTCCGGCTCCCACAGAAGGGTTTCACATCCCCTACTACAGTGCCCAGCATTCCTGGAAGTCCTATCTTGTCTTCGAATGTTCTGTAGTGCATGGTCTGGATCCCACCGAGGTACACGTGGCATTTCTGCTCCGTCATGTCCAGCAGCTGCTCTCGAACCTGTGTAAGAAGAGGTGGTGGTGTTGTACTTTTCCCTGTGATGGACGTGGAGCTGGTGTTTCCAAGAGTGGTTTTCTTTGCAGTGTTGTCAGTGAAAGGGAATAAAGTTGAAGGTTAGGTTTACTTGAGTGTCTGATATCCTAAGACTTTTAGTAATAACAGGTGGTGATGGTAGGAATAGTGCTGTAATAATAATCCGTCTATCTATATGCCAGGCTGCCAGTCCCACAGGAGGTGGTCCAGACAAAGCACCACACACTTATATACATATCATTAAGAAGAAGAAGAAGAAGAAGAAGAAGAAGAAGAAGAAGAAGAAGAAGAAGAAGAAGAAGAAGAAGAAGAAGAAGAAGAAGAAGAAGTTCCTGCAACAAGCAAGAAAAGTAAGATCGCGGTGTGCCAGTGTCAAGCGACCTAACGCCTGGCAAACAATCGCCACAGATATCTAAAGTTGCTAGTAAACTCATTGACTTTATGGGATGAACTTTACAAAATAACTCAAGAGAGGTAATACTAATACTACAGTTCTGTAGCCAGACCCCATCTCGAATAATGCGTGCGTGGAAAAGTTGGAGGGAACACAGCGGAGAATAAGAGAGATGGTTACTATACTATTCATCACTCAAACTAAAACAATAATCGCAGCATTCTTAAAACAACTGCTAAAAGCAAAACATTCCTCCTTAATCGGATCGTTAACCCTTTGACTTCCACTAGGTACGCCTTTCGCTAATCACCAGTCAATCTGAGACACCTTTACTCGATCGACAGCCATTTTGAACTGGAAAGAAATTGCAAAATGTATTCTTTTCATCGCTAACTTTTTCATAGATGCTTATAAAGACTTCACGCATTGCCTCTAGTGCTGCTAATTGTTTGGTGACTCAGTGAAAGGTTAACGTAACTCACTAACATCCAAGTGTCGATGACCTTCACCTGTTACGCGTCACTCACTTTATATCCGACAGTGTAGTAGGCCACAAATATCCTCGTTGTGGCCAGCAGGTCTGTTGCTGTTTGTTCATCCTTTGTGTTCCTCTCTCTTAGTGTGTGTTAGATATTTCTGGTCTGCTGTCGTTAGTTCTTCTTTGTGTTCCTTTGTCTTTCTCTTCCTCCTCCTCCTCTCCCTAAAAGACATCTGGAGCGTGTTGATACAAGCTGAAGAGAAGCAAGAGTAGAAAGAAGATGAAGATGAGGAGGATGAGGATGAGGAGGAGGAGGAGGAGAAGGAGGAGGAAATGAGATGCCTTTTTTTTTCCCATATCTCTAATTTCCCCCCCTTCTCTTTCTCTCTCTCTCTCTCTCTCTCTCTCTCTCTCTCTCTCTCTCTCTCTCTCCCTCTCTCTCTCTCTCTCTCTCTCTCTCTCTCTCTCTCTCTCTCTCCCACACACACACAGATAACCCAACCCTTGCCTTCCCTTCCCTTCCTCTACACTTTCTATCCCGGTGACTCAGTATAGTGTACATACATATTTCCTATTTGTTCATTGGTCGGCTCAATAAACGGCAATGAAGCGTCAAAGTTTGTGTTAACGCGTCCATTGGAGGGTCGTTTGATGTGCGGGGGGAATGGGACAATTCATACAGGCCTGGTAATTACAGGAGTTGTAATGATGATAGTAATAATAATAGTAATAGCAATAATGATAATGGTTGTTGTTTTTGTTGGTGGTAGTGGTGATGTGGTGGTGGGGGTGATGATACATCATTGGAAAAATGCTATACACGTATGTACGACCTTGTTGCTACACACACACACACACACACACACACACACACACACAGTAGGAAAAAAATGTTCAGTTGAATGATTTAACTTTTTTCCTAATCTTTTCTTCTCAGCCTCATTAATTTGTACGCACGCACGGCTCTCTATTTAATGAAGCAGTTTTCCTACCTATATTTCTAACAAGAGGGACATCTGTCGTCTTTTTCTCGTGGTAGATGTCACTGGCTATGGCTGCCCTCTGACGTGACTCTTGGGACTGCCTTCTTCCTCTCCCCTTCCACATTCCCCACTCCTGTCTCTCTCCCACACCCTCTGCTTCTCATATCTCCTACACCTCCATCGCCCCCCCCCCCCCGTCGTCTCTCTCTCTCTCTCTCTCTCTCTCTCTCTCTCTCTCTCTCTCTCTCTCTCTCTCTCTCTCTCTCATTCTCACGGTCTTGTAGCTTTTATTCCTCCGCCCCCCTCTCTCTCCAGAAGCTAATCCGTAGATCAAGGAAATGATGAGCTCTCACCACCCTCGTCCTGCTCTGCGGATGATGTGTGTGTGTGTGTGTGTGTGTGTGTGTGTGTGTGTGTGTGTGTGTGTGTGTGTGTGTGTGTGTGTGTGTGTGTGTGTGGGACGTTGGAAGAGAAGAAAAAAAAAAAGAAGTAACATACAAATAAAGACAAACACTTGAGGCAGTAGAGCCACAGCAAGCCAGCGTGAGTGTACGGCATCGTGGCATTAAACAACGGAGTGAAGGACACTCGTACTTGACCAAAACACATTTCTCTATAACTGCTCTTCTTATATACATTGTAAGCAGATTACCAAGAACATTTTATCCTTCCACATATATAAAAAAAATAAAAAAAGTGAACAGACACTACCACCACCACCACCACCACCACACGGGATGGGACTCACAAAGGGGATGGAAAGTCACTACCTCACCAAACCTTCCTTTTATGAAGAAAACAGTAATAATCATAATTGGTTTCATTATTGAAAAGAATCATCAAAGTATATATCGCGGCATCAAACACCGGACAGGCGGGATACCCCAGGTTCCCCAAGTCTTTCAGAGCGTTGCAGCCGGTACCCTCTTCCCCTTCCAGCCCTCCCCTATGAATAATTAGATAAACTGGTAACATACCGAGAAAGCAGAATGATAGTGACTGCGTGAGCGAGCCCCAGCGTGCGGCGGAGGGCCAGCCACATCGACACTGTTGGCGTCTCTCGATGGACTCAGTGCTGTGTGAGTGAGTGCACGAAACTCAAAGCACGAAACTCAAAACAAACTCTAAAAACTAAGTGCTGTGGTGTCGCTGTTTTATTGCTTAAAAAGACACAGCAACATTCGTGACGTGCCTCCAGTAACCAGAGACGCAGAGTGCCTCACTCAGAAACACTCACAAACATCACGTTACTTTATTTCCCGCAACGGGTGAATTCTCCTGTAAATAGTGCTTTAATTGAACTCTCCCTCAAGCCTATTAATATAAAGCAAACTTAAATACAGTGTTCCTGCCGCTGGTACAACACAGCAACACAGCAGCGGAACATGCAGCGTTGTTCATCAGTTTTCTGTCCTTGACGTCTGCTATTACTTTCCGTGAACGTTTTTGTGTTTTGTGGTCTGATTCCATCAAATTATTGGACGGACTGACAGATCTGCCCTCAGCGCTCCACTGCAGTAGTAAAGAAAAGAAAAAAAGTGATATATGTACACAACATAAAGAAACAAAGGCACCGCAAGACTTCATACCATATATTTCCGGTCACCAGTAATTGCATCACTGGCGTATAAATGTAAACTGGAAAATGTGGTAGAAGTTATTCTTATACTTACATAATAATACAGAAGAAATAAATAAAATATTTTAATCAAAATCTTACACACACACACACACACACACACACACACACACACACAGGTGTAATGGTGTGTTGTGTCGGTGATGGTGCAGCACGTGTGCCAGTCACTACACAACACAGGGGCGGGTTCCCACAGGCGGCTCCAGATCCGAGGACTGCCGACCGTTCTAAAGTTCTTGAATTTCCCCTACCACCATTTTCACTCCATGACTGATACTCCCATAACAGTCCACAGTACTTAACTTTATCTTATTATCGTTGTTAATATAAATATTCACATTAAAAACAATAGCAGTAATTCTTATTGAACTTTTGGTGCGGCACGAACACAGTTAGGGAAATACTGTGTTCAAATATATCTTCTTTACTCTCTATAGCTATGGGGTTCCCATGGTTCAGTGGATAGAGTGACAGTCTTCGGAACTTTAGATGTAGGGCGCCAGCGTTCGAATCCCTATAAATCATACAAAAAATAAAAGAACATAAAAGATGGCCTGATAAAAATTATTAGCATCATAATAAACAGTATTTTTCTTCAATAAACGCGAACATAAGATGAGGAAATAGACAAACTTTACAGTTAATTTGTTGGGTCCTCGTGGCTTAGTGGGTAGAGTGATGCATTACAAGTCTGGCGGGAGGGAAGCATGGGTTCGAACCCCCACTCGGAACTTGGTAAAAATTTCACAGAGCATCCACTCCAAAACCATGTAATGGGGCTGCCCAGGGGAGCAAGGAAGGTGTTCTGATCTCTCATGCTTCCACCACTTGGACCCCCCTGGCAACTACAAAGACCACCAAACTGACACACTCAGTCAGTTAAGGTCAGATTAGGAGAGCTTAGGATAGCTTAGGATAGGGTCAGTTCAGTGATCTATGTAACTGCCAGGGTCAGGAGCAAAGATCAGCAGAAACACTACCATCAGCAGATGGAAGAGGATGAAGCGGCAGCACTAACACCACCGAGGGAAAGATTAAAATTAAAAATATGTAATTACAATGAGAAAAATGAATTACAAGTAGAAAAATTGCAATTAAGAAAATAAGCGGCAACACTAACACCA
The DNA here is from genome assembly GCF_035594125.1 of Scylla paramamosain. Lineage (NCBI taxonomy): Eukaryota > Metazoa > Arthropoda > Malacostraca > Decapoda > Portunidae > Scylla > Scylla paramamosain. The sequence continues at coordinate 442,512 of NW_026973732.1, forward strand.
CCAGGGGAAGCATTAGAATTAGAACAAGTAGACTTAGGAAAATGTATTACAATAAGGAAAACAAAAATGAATCACAATTAAAAATATATTAGAAGCATTAGAATTAGAACAAGTAGACTTAGGAAAATGTATTACAATAAAAAAAAATGAATCACAATTAAAAATATATTACAATTAAAAGAATAAAACTGAAGAAAATTAAAATTAGAATAATTAGAATTAGAATAATTAGAATTTTCTAGAATAACTAGAATTAGAAACAGAAGAATTATAATTTTAATTAAAAGGATAAGAAAAATTTGATTTAAAGAATTATAATTACAATTAGAAAAATTAAAATAAGAATTAGAATTAGAATAATTAGAACTGGAATCAAAAGAATTAAAGAATTAGAAACTGCAACAGCATCAGAGCGGAAGCAGTATTTAATGTATTTCTGGTGATCTGGCAGTCAAAAATTATAGGATAAGTGTCTTGAAACCTTCCTCTTGAAAGAGTTCAAGTCATAGGAAGGTGGAAATACAGACACAGGCAGGGAGTTCCAGGGTTTACCAGAGAACGAAATGAATGATTGAGAATACTGGATAACTATTGCATTAGAGAGGTGGACAGAATAAGGGTGTGAGAAAGCAAAAAGTCTTGTGCAGCAAGGCTGCGGGAAGAGGGAAGGCATGCAGTTAGCAAGATCAGAAGAGCAGTTGGCAAGAAAATAGCGGTAGAAGATAGCAAAAGATGTAACAATGCGGCGATGAGAAAGAGACTAAAGACAGTCAGTTAGAAGAGAGGAGTTGATAAGACGAACAGCTTTTGATACCACCCTGTCTAAAAAGAGCGGTATGAGTGGAACTCCTCCTCCTCCCAGTACATGTAAAGCGTACTCCATATATGGGTGAATAAGGACGGATTCAGAGTTAGCAGCTGGGGGTCGTGAAAAAAACTGGCGGAGACGTCTCAGAACACCTAACTTCATAGAAGCTGTTTTAGCTAGAGATGAGACGTGAAGTTTCCAGTTTAGATTATAAGTAAAGGGCAGACCGAGGATGTTCAGCGTAGAAGAAGGGGACAGTTGAGCATCAATGAAGAAGAGGGGATAATTGTCTGGTAGGTTGTGTCGAGTTGATAGATGGAGGAATTGAGTTTTTGAGACATTGAACAATACTTAATTTGCTCTGACCCAATCAGAAATATTAGAGAGATCAGAAGTCAGGCGTTCTGTGACTTTCCTACGTGAACTGTTTACTTCCTGAAGGGTTGGACGTCTATGAAAAGACGTGGAAAAGTGCATTGTGGTATCATCAGCGTAGGAGTGGATAGGACAAGAAGCTTGGTTCATACCATTGATGAATAATAAGAAGAGAATGAGTGACAGGACAGAATCCTGAGGAACACCACTGTTAAGAGATTTAGGAGAAGAACAGTGACCGTTTACCACAGCAGTAATAGAACTTTCAGAAAGGAAACTTGAGATGAAGTTACAGAGAGAAGGATAGAAGCCGTAGGAGGGTAGTTTGGAAATCAAAGCTTTGTGCCATACTCTATCAAAAGCTTTTGATATGTCCAAGGCAACAGCAAAAGTTTCACCAAGATCTCCAAAAAGGATGACCAAGACTCAGTAAGGAAAGCCAGAAGATCATCAGAGCTGCCTTGACGGAACACATACTGGCGATAATATAGAAGGTTGTGAAGTGATAGATGTTTAAGAATCTTCCTGTTGAGAACAGATTAAAAATCTAGATAATCAGGGAATTAAAGCAATAAGACGTTAGTCTGAGGGATTACAACGGTCACCCTTTTTAAGAACAGGCTGAATGTAGGTAAGCTTCCAGCAAGAAGGAAAGGTAGATGTTGACAGAGAGAGTTGAAAGAATTTGACTAGGCGAGGTACAAGCACGGATGCACAGTTTCAGAGAACAATAGGAGGGACCCCATCAGGTCCATAAGCCTTCCGAGGGTTTAGGCCAGCAAGGGCATGGAAAACATCATTGCAAAGGATTTTAATAGGTAGCATAAAGTAGTCAGAGGGTGGAGGAGAGGGAGGAACAAGCCCAGAATCGTCCAAGGTAGAGTTCTTAGCAAAGGTTTGAGCGAAGAGTTCAGCTTTAGAGATAGATGAGATGGCAGTGGGAAAAATGAAAAAGCAAAGTTATTGGAGATGTTTTTGGCTAGGTGGCAGAAGTCATGAGGGGAGTTAGATCTTGAAAGATTTTGAAACTTTCTATTGATGTAGGAGTTTTTTGGTTAATTGGAGAAGAGAGTTAGCATGGTTCCAGGGAGAAATATAAAGTGCATGAGATTAAGGTGATGGAAGTCTCAAGTACCTTTGAGTATTGTTTAATTTCATTTGAACATGTTTTTTTTTTTTTTATCACAAAACTATGAGTGAGCCAGTGAGCCAGATATTTCTGGCAATTCACAATTTCAACACAATTTCAATTCACAATTACAACTAACGACTGCTGTCGTTAGTTGTAATTTTAGCCTTACTGTGAAAAACAATGCACTTCGATTTAGAGGCATCATGGCCACTCCATCCTTAAGTTTCTTAATATACACTTTTAATGATTGAAGCGAGGTTTTCATATCAAACTTCTCTTTTTCATTGCATGTAACTTTCAGTTTATTTAAAAGCCATTCCTCATCTTTATCTGTTGTACAATCACTGTTACCACCATTCATTAATCTCTTACTAAACACTTCAATAACATTATTAATATAATTTTCACCGTCAATAACACCAGACCACTTTGTTTTATCAGACTGTTGCTTAACCTCTTTCAAAAATTCTTTCATATTCTTGTTTCCAATTTTTTTCTTGAATTGCGACAGATCTTTCTTCCGTTTCATTTTTCTCACACAAAGACAAAGCCTCTTTGAACATTTTCCCACTCATATTAATTTTCCGACATTCATCAGAGTTTCTATTTCTTCCAGTAATTAGCCATTATTGATAATCGTCCCGTGATTTAGCATACAAATGTTTGACTCGTCTATTCCATCCTGGTATTACACTGAACTTGTTCCTGTCAATAACCTGCTGTGCATAATGACTAGAAGAGTACAAAACATTACCACCAATTATCATATCAATCTCCTCAATTTGTGCAAGGTGGTCAGCTTTCTGGCAACCAACACTACACCATCTAGGTGCCTCGCAGGGCATAATGCCTTGTGTATTACCAATAATATTTTAAAATGCATCTGGAAAATCACTTTTTTTTTCCCCCATTGGATAAAACACTTATTTCCATGTTCAATTATAATAGTGCTACAGACATTGTTAGACACCCAAGTGAACGTTTGCCGCCATTGGTAAATGATCGGATCCGACAAGTTGATACAGAGCCTTAACATGGTTGACACAGACATCCTTTGAGCTTCCTCCTACAATATGGTCTAACCACTTACAGCAGCAGTTACTGTAAGGTATAAAAATCAAAGTGTTACCGTCCATCACGTTAAAATCCAGACAACACAAACAATTTCTCTCACAAAAGGTCACCAAGTTGTCCCAGGCTCTGCTTATAAAAGGATCTGCATCAAAACCACCTAAAATAAAAATTAAATTAAAATCATGATTGATTAAAACACTTGAAATGTTCCAAGGCAAACCACCTGTGAAGATATTCTTCAAGTGTCTTCCTTTCCCATGTTACACTCCTCATATATACATTTATTATAACAATGTTCAAATAACCCACTGGTAATTGCAAAGCAATATAATTTTTCTCAAACAGAAACACCTTTACCTTAAAGGTCAAATCTTTCTTCCATATACAGGCCAGTCCACCTTCACACCTCCCTACATTGGATACAAGAGCCTTTCCAGAGTAGGCAGCTTGCACACTTACACCCTCACATTTCTCACTGACAAAATCTGTCACCAAGTCTGTCCTCTAAAACAAAAGTCTCTTGTAGAAAAATAAATTCATACTGAAAACCAGTTAAAGTGCGAATGACATCAATATTCTTCTTTAAAGAACAACAATTATATGTGCAAACTTTAACATCCATATCGAAAAACAAAAAACGATATATATATATATATATATATATATATATATATATATATATATATATATATATATATATATATATATATATATATATATATATATATATTTTCATGTATTGACTTCAGCTAAAGAACAACAATTATATGATCAAACTTTAACATCCATATCGAAAAACGAAAAACGATATATATATATATATATATATATATATATATATATATATATATATATATATATATATATATATATATATATATATATATATATATATATATATATATATATATATATTATCATATCATTATCATATCGAAAAACGATATATACATATATATATATATATATATATATATATATATATATATATATATATATATATATATATATATATATATATATATATATATATATATATATATATATATATATATATATATATATATATATATATATATATATATATATATATATATATATATATATATATATATATATATATATATATATATATATATGTATATATCGTTTTTCGATATGATAATGATATGATAATATATATATATATATATATATATATATATATATATATATATATATATATATATATATATATATATATATATATATATATATATATATATATATATATAAATATATATATATATATATATATATATATATATATATATATATATATATATATATATATATATATATATATATATATATATATATTTTTTTTTTTTTTTTCTTTTTTTTTCTTTTTTTTTTTTCTTTTTTATGTAAGAAGGACACTGGCCAAGGGCAACAAAAATCAATAAAAAAAATGCCCACTGAAATGCCAGTCCCGTATATATATATATATATATATATATATATATATATATATATATATATATATATATATATATATATATATATATATATATATATATATATATATATATATATATATATATATATCGTTTTTCGTTTTTCGATATGGATGTTAAAGTTTGCTCATAAAATTGTTGTTCTTTATCTGAAGTCAATACATGAAAATAGCTGGACGAAAATAGTCAAACTGACATCGTCTTTCGACACAAGACCCGAATAACATGAATCAATCAGCACAGGTCCCACAGTGACAAACACATGGACACCAGCCACTTCACCAAACTACATACACCTAACAACTACATACAAATGATGCACCGTCTCACCACAGGTATGGAACTGACGCAAAATTCTCCACCGGAACCCCCGCCATGTTTCATTTATCTCACCCTCTCATCGCTGGAATAATCACTAATACCTATACAAATTAACCCTGCTACTGACCCAAACCTGAATACCGTTGCATAAAGAGTCAAAAGAGATATTTGACACAAAATACAGATCCTGGACACACCTCTGACACGTCTGCACGCTGCCTAAGCTGGGCTCCTCTGAGACCCGGAAACAACAACGATACGTTGTCAGTCACTGCCTGTGTCCGGCTAAAGTAACACAACCCTACAATCCTATTAAACATTAAACATAAACATGTACGAACATTTATGCACTTAATTCCCAAATTTCCCTGCCTAATGCATTTCATGTAATTCAATAGTCCAACATAATTACCAACATAGACGAAGTTATAACTAAAACACCACAGTACAACCCATAAATAAACCACGCCAAGGTGGTTCACTTATTCAGTGATACTTACATATTACATATCACATATTGCATACAACACAGACCTTACATAGAAATAAATTTCTAATATATTGTGATTTTTACTATAATCACAATACATATATGCACTACATTTTTTTCATACTTGGAGGAGACCAGCCGAGGCCACAAAAACCGGAAAATGTCCGTTTATGTTCTGCTGTCATAGAAATAACGCTAACACTGAAACTCAAGTTTAATAACGATTTCTCAATGTAAAGTCATAGGTGAAAATAAAAAAAAAGAAACAGGGTACCATAGTTACCTATTAAAAGATATGAATAAGTGAGGGTACTGGTTAACTCCTGCATTCGCTGCATTTGCATTAAGTTTATGGTATAACTTTCAAAGTAACCACTCTGACTATAAAACGCGCAATCGAATATTTCAAGGATTTAAGTGCCAATAGCTACAATTTAGCTTACAAGTCTTACTCAAATTACCATATTACCATTACCTATTATCCGATGGTTAATATCATGACGTCAGTAATCTTCATTATTATCGCTATTCTCGTTGTAATCATTCTCATATGCACTTGATCTGCATCCTGTGCAAAACAAGTCACGTCACCAATTGTGAAGGGATGTCACCACCTAGTAAACAAATCTATCAAAAAGGTTGCTGATCTCGTTACCATCGCTACCGTTACATGACATCCGTATAGAGGCGGTGTTCACTTCCTTCCTAATGAAACACGAGGCCAAACAGCAGAGGTTACTGGCTGATCTGTCATCCCTGTCAGCCCACCCGGTGACCCGCGCTGACCTTTCTCAATCTATGGTAGATCCCCACGCTAAATGTAGTTGTTATAGTTCAAGCAATGTGGGCGTATGCACACACACACACACACACACACACACACACACACACACACACACACACGGATGTGAAAAAAAATGTGCATAAAATTTTCTGAACTCATTTCAAACTTTCATTTTCTGGCAAAACCAAGCAAGTCAGGGACAAAACTTTTCTAATAAACTTAGTCTTCCGGGGCAGGTTGGGCTGGGACCTCACCAGACTCCTAAAGCAGTACTTCGCTGCCAATTTAAAAAAGGCGGAGTGGGAACAATAGCAGAAATATATGTTCTTTGAATTACGCAACAACGATTATTCAGAGGTGAGTGACCGAACGCTTCCATAACATAGCAAGTCATCACAAGGCAGGCGGGTATGTGAGACTGTCTCGTGGATTTTTTTCATAGCATCAGAAAACGTCGTGTAATATTAAGGTGTAACTTCAGGAGTACATTTGCACACTAAACTAGCTTACATTTAGGGAATGTGCTACATTCAAGTCAGACTACACACACACACACACACACACACACACACACACACACACACAGTTGGTAGCGCAGTGGTTGGTACGCCTGATTCATACTCGGGAGGACTCAGGTTCGAATTCTGGGTAAGGTCAGAAGTCTTTGGGTGGACTTCTTTGCAGTGTAGCCACTGCTCACCTGGCAGTGATTAGGTACCTGGTGTAAATCGGAATTAGTGCCCCGCAGCTAGGTAGGATAAACAAACTCTGAATAGAAAAATACACAGGGGTGACCTGACTATCCTGTGCCTAGTCTACCAGGCTGACCGGCGCCATCTGGCACCCAAAGTATCAACTTGTAACATACTTCCTTAAGGTTAAATGTGTATGTGTATTACTGTATAAGTACGCAATATGTGGACTTTCAGCTATAAGGCTGCAAGATTAATAAACCGGATATTATTATTATCAATTATAATTATCATTATTATTTATAATTATTACTATTATTACACACACTCACTTCCGAACTCATGCCATGTTTCTCCCTATTTAAAGACCATAAGAACATAAGGAAAGCTGCAAGAAGCTAGTAGACCTATACGTGACACCCTCTGCAAGACAACAAGAAAAAAAAAAACACCATCTATAGCCAGTTTGTAGCCACTTATTCTTATCAACTATACAATGGATTTGAAATACTCTCAATGCTGACGATACGAAATTTCTGTGCCAAAAGTCCTTCACAGGCACCAGCGCGCCCTGCATCACTCCGCCTCACGCACCACCCCAGCAAAGACTGGCCAGGGTCACCACTCACCACTGCCACGCACCATTTCTCATCCTCGCTGGTCTGTTGCTCGTACATTTTTTTTTTTTTTTTTATGTAGGAAGGATACTGGCCAAGGGCAACAAAAATCTAATAAAAAAAAAATGCCCACTGAAATGCCAGTCCCTTAAAAGGGTCAAAGCAGTGGTCAAAAATTGGTGGATAAGTGTCTTGAAACCTCCCTCTTGAAGGAATTCAAGTCATAGGAAGGTGGAAATACAGAAGCAGGCAAGGAGTTCCAGAGTTTACCAGAGAAAGGGATGAATGATTGAGAATACTGGTTAACTCTTGCGTTAGAGAGGTGGACAGAATAGGAGTGAGAGAAAGAAGAAAGTCTTGTGCAGCGAGGCCGCGGAAGGAGGGGAGGCATGCAGTTAGCAAGATCAGAAGAGCAGTTAGCACCAATATATTATTTTCTTCGATCAACAACTTAAATTTCTATGATTTAGGAGCATCTTCTTGTAGCTATCTCATCATATGATTACTTAGTGCAGCGCAAGGTGGCTTTAGTACCAGGTGGATATCACATAAACCATCTTTATCTAGTTGGTGAAGCTTATCGTGATGGCAAACCTTACTGAATGCGCACATGCCTCGTCAGACTTAGTAATCGAGTTTAGTCACTGCTATCCGTTTTCAACATAAACACATCCAGGCTTATAAACAACTGGTGCCCATAGTCTACTGTTGCAGAACAGAGAATATCATAGTCAGGTCCTAATTTCTAGTCCATCTTGATCAACCAGGAGAGAAGGGAGGAAGGGATGAGGGTGGATGGTCATTTCAGGGTTAACAAAGCGTCAGTAGCTCCAACTAGCTCGTTGTGCGATCTCGAATCCTCAAAAATATTCGCTTCATATCTTGTTTCCTTCGCACAACTTTTCATTATTTTAAGGCAAGAACTCAAATATGTTAAAACTAGTGGTGTATCTGCAAATTATACACAGGCATCTGTAAAACAAGGGTGAAATTATCATTATCGTACGTTACTGTAACGAGACAGATATGAAGCACTTAACATAAAAGGAAACGATTCTTGTGTGTGTGTGTGTGTGTGTGTGTGTGTGTGAGAGAGAGAGAGAGAGGATTATCCACCCTCGTTGCATGTTAGCAATGAAATACTCATTTGTAACATGTCATATATACTTCATATTTGTCAAGATATTGTAACATTGTAAACAGTAAAGGTTTAGCAGAAAATGAATTGATCCGATATTAAAATTGTGGCATGAATTTAACTGACTCTTACAATATTCCCTCCACTCTCCACAGTGTCCACACACACACACACACACACACACACACACAAAGTTGAGGATTACAGACTTAATTTACTTCAAAACAGCATACTGACCAATACTGATCTAAAATCCAAGCAAAGTAAAATATCCCGGACAGAGCCTCTTCACAAGGGAATGTAAAAAAAAAAAAAAAAAAAAAAATCTGAAGAGAGAGGCTGCCGAAGGTTTAGTGAGGCGGTATAAAAGATCTGAGACGCTCTCCAAACACTCCAATTAGAGGCGATGGAAGGGCGATCAGTGTTGGTGACAAGTATGATGCCGGGGAGCAAGTATATCCTTAATTAACACGGTCGGAATATCACACGCACGAAAGAAGATTTTTATCAAAAGTTTTAATTTGTTCTGTTATTTCCAAAAGATCTCCAGTTTCAGTTTTCTCTTTTATTTCGGAAATCAATCTGCACATTATAAGTTCCAAATGTGAGCCACAAAATTAATTTTCCCGTCGTGCACTGAATAAGATGGAGGCAAATATTGCTATGCCGCGACACACAACCCTTTCAATTTTACCTTTTTGACAGCCGAATGTGTCGCTTTTTTTTTTCTTTGCATTTGCTGGTCTTCTTCAAACACACATATAAAATAGTAACAACAACAACAACAACAATAACACTGTTACTGCACACTTTTCTATCCACAATATAATGAAAAAAAAAAAAAAAAACATTGGAAGGGCAGCATTTCGATTACAACGTGAAGGAAACTCCATCAGCCGCCACAGCACCTCACGCATAAGTAACCCTTGCCGTGAAAACCAGCGGGCCATAACACAATTAGTTCACTGATGACTCTCACTAGACAATGACAAATGATCTGAGAGTATTAACAGTTCTCTTCATTTAATTAATTGATGAGAATGATCCAGACAGCTGCCTAGATCTTCGACCAAGTGCACACTGCCCTAACGTTATTCTTTACTCGCCTAAGAATCAGCGTCTCATTTTTTACTTATACTCGTGTATTCCTTATTATTATATTCTGGCTAGGAAAAATGTACAATGTAGGAAATAAAGCAGAGAGTTATCTTTTTGGGTCTTTTTTTTTTTTTTTTATGTAGGAGGGGCACCGGCCAAGGGTAACACATCTGCAATATATATGAAAGGCCCACCAAGGTGCCGGTCCACGAACAGAGTCGAAAGCGGTAGTCAAAAATTACAGGATAAGTGTCTTGAAGCCTCCCTCTTGAAAGAGTTCAAGTCATAGGAAGGTGGAAATACAGAAGTAGGCAGGGAGTTCCTGAGTTTACCAGAGAAAGGGATGAATGATTGAAATAGTGGTTAATTCTTGTATTAGAGAGGTGGACAGAATAGTGGTGAGAGAAAGAAGAAAGTCTTGTGCAGTGAGGCCGCGGGAAGAGGGGAAGCATGCAGTTAGCAAGATCAGAAGAGCAGTTGGCATGAAAATAGCGGTAGAAGACAGCTAGAGATACAACATTGCGGCGACGAGAGAGAAGCTGAAGACAGTCAGTTAGAGGAATTGCTAAGATGAAAAGCTTTTGATTCCATCCTGTCTAAAATAGTGGTACGAGAGGAAGCCCCCCACCCAACAATATATGTAAAGCATATTTCATACATGAACGGATAAGGCCTCTGTACAGAGTTAGCAGCTGGGGAGGTGAGAAGAACTGGCAGGGATATCTCAGAACACCTAACTTCATAGAAGCTGTTTTAGCTAGAGATGAGATGTGAAGTTTCCAGTTCAGATTATAAGTAAAGGACAGACTGAGGATGTTCAGTGTAGAAGAGGGAGACAGTTGAGTGTCATTGAAGAAGAGGGGATAGTTGTCTGGAAGGTTGTGTCGAGTTGATAGATGGAGGAATTGAGTTTTTGAGGCATTGAACAATACTAAGTTTGCTCTGCCCCAATCAGAAATATTAGAGATATCAGAAGTCAGGCGTTCTGTGGCTTCCCTGCGAGAATCATTTACTTCTTGAAGTAGTAGTAGTAGTAGTAGTAGTAGTAGTAGTAGTAGTAGTAGTAGTAGTAGCAGTAGTAGTAGTAGTAGTAGCAGAAGCAGAAGCAGCAGCAGCAGCAGCAGCAGCAGCAGCAGCAACAGCAGCAGCAGCAGCAGCAGCATTAGTAATAGTAGTAGTAGAAGTACTACTACTACTACTAATACTACTACTACTAGTAGTAGCAGTAGTAGTAGTAGCATTAGTAGTAGTAGTAGTAGTAGTAGTAGTAGTAGTAGTAGTAGTAGTAGTAGTAGTAGTAGTAGTAGTAGTTGTTGTTGTTGTTGTTGTTGTTGTTGTTGTTGTTGTTGTTGTTGTTGTTGTAGGTAGTAGTAGCAGTAGTGGTAGTAGTAGTAGTAGTAGTAGTAGTAGTAGTAGTAGTAGTAGTAGTAGTAGTAGTTGTTGTAGTAGTAGTAGCAGTAGTAGCAGTAGTAGTAGTAGTAGTCTATCAACTATGAGTAAAGCAATATATAAATAAAACAAAGGCATCTCTTTCCTAAATACATACTTAATCATGTAATGATGTCCAAACGCACCTGAGCCCAGATTGCCTACACACCCACTTAAAGAAAGGAAGAAAAGGACAAATATAGATAAGAAGTCATAATACCGATAGGAGAGCACAAGTGTAGCTCAGGTCTTGTATACGACAATTAGGTAAATACACACACACACACACACACACACACACACACACACACACACACACACACATCCCCACTGATAAAAAGGAATTTCAAAGGATGTAGGAAAACGAGATAAAAATCAAAGTATTTCCATTCTGAATAGCTATGAATGTTGCTCTACTGTTCTCTCTTACGTAGGATTTTATAGTGAACTGTAAGCTGCCTTACATTTCTTTTTTAACATGATACCGTTCGCGCTTATTTTTAGAGTACGATTAAGGGAGAAAAGTATATGATAGTTGTGCAGCAGCAGAAGCAGCAGCAGTAGTAGTCGTAGTCGTAGTAGTAGTAGTAGTAGTAGTAGTAGTAGTAGTAGTAGCAGTAGTAGTAGTAGTAGTAGTACATAAGAACATATGAACATAAAGAATAAGGGAAGCTGCAAGAAGCCAACAAGCCAGCACGTAACAGTCACCCTATGAAACATACATACAGTATCTACTTATTTTCGTGTATCATCACTATCATACATTCCTATAATTTTCTGAAGCTTAGTACCAACAGTTTGATTAATGAGCCCATTCCATTCATCTATCACTCTATTTCAGAACTATTTCCTTCCTCTCGTTTTCTTAAACCTAACTTATTTTCAAGTTTGAATCCGTTATTTCTTGTTCGTAGTAGTAGTAGTAGTAGTAGTAGTAGTAGTAGTAGTAGTCATAGTAGTAGTAGTAGCTACGGTAATAACACTCATGAAAATTATAACTACTAATATGAATAATAATGACATTAAACACTCACGTGTAATGTGCTGCACTGAAATTTTTAGCCAAGTGCAGCTTTGTATGCATGGACTGTGGAGGGTTTTAATGACTATAACGGCAAAACTGCGTATTCGGTTACATTATATACGAATATTGAACGTGCTTTATCAGGAATTATGAAATTACGGAAAACTTTACACAGATCGCATTGGCTCATTATAGACTGACTGTAAACTGAAGGTAATGTTAAAAAAAAAAAAAAATTAAATGAATAGATGAATAAACAAATAAATAAATAAATAAATAACAAATAGATAAATAAACAAATAAACAGATGAATGAATAAACTAGGAATGTGACAGACCATAAGAATTTATCTATTTATTTATTTATCTATTTTCCACTATGGAGGCTTATCTCAACTTTCCTTTGTTGCTTTTCATGTGTGTACAAGAAAGGCAATTTTCCCTCATTGGCCGCGAGGTTCATGGTACAAATACTGCTTTGTTCGGTAATTATTAAGCACATTGTTACAAACTCTTCATTATTATCGTCACCATCTTTAAATAACAGCTTATGAGGAAAACAACAAACAAAAGACAATGTTATGATGGAATGTGGAAAAAAAATAATAGGCAGACATTTCTGAAATTAATTTAGCTTCCCTATTGAAACCATTTTTTACTTAGCTTTGTTAATGAACGACAATGACTCTTTTATTTTATCTATTTATTTATTTATTTTTCTATTAACTAACCTCTTACACACGCGGAAACATAATCTCGTACTGCATCTCACATATTAATATCAAACCATGAAAAAAATCTAGAGGTATACGCCACATTCTCACAAGATAGAGCAAGCACCCACCAGCCACACGAGCCACGCCACAATGCACGGGCGCCTTGAGACACACCCCCCCCATCCAGGGGCGGCCAGGCGCTCACAGGCGGCAAATTCCGTTTTCTGTGACGCGGAATACCCTGAGTATGCAGCAATTTTTAGCCTCCAGTGTCCAGGAAATTGACCTTTACACACACTGTTGTTCCCTCGTCGCCATGAAAACTCTTGCAAATGGGTTATATCTTCCACTTGTGATGTCAGTCCCGGGCGGGTGTGAGGGGGAAGAAGGGCCAGCGAGCAGCAACGGTGGAGAGAAATGGTGAGAACACAAAAAGCCTCTGCAGGGAGCCGGGACTGGCCGCCTTGACATGTTGTGGCTGATTTGAGAGAATGGCACCGCGGGAGGGGACTTGGCCACGCTGAGGGGACGCGAGACACTGGGCTGCGAAGGTTAAGGATTTTGAAGCTACAAAGATTTCCCTTAAATTGTGCCACTTTTTCGCAGCACACAGTGGCGGTGTCACTGGCTGGATTAAAGTGTCAGGAAAAGGTAGCAGGGAGGGTGGATATCCTAGCATCTAAAGGGAGGTGGAGACGAAGAAGAGGGAGTGTGTGCTCTGAGAGTAGGTGAAAGATAAAGTGAAATGTACCGTGATGCTTGTACTTTGTGGATGACGAAAAGAGAGACGAAAAGAAAACGATCACAGGACGAAACTAAGGAAAGGAAAGGGGTAAAGGAAGAGAACGTGCCTCAATAATTCATGAAAATGTGGAGGGGAGACCTGACGAGGTTTTTTTTTTTTTTTTTTTGTGTGTGTGTGTGTGTGTGTGTGTGTGTGTGTGTGTGTGTGTGTGTGTGTGTGTGTGTGTGTGTGTGTGTTTCGTAAAGACGCAGCAGCATGGAGATGATGCCCCTTCGACCTTGTGTCCTAGTTCGTGATGAGAGAGAGAGAGAGAGAGAGAGAGAGAGAGAGAGAGTCTCCTTCAGCACCACACGACAGACTTGCTGGAAACCTAAACGGAAAAAAAAAGAGGCTGAGGGCTCAAGGAGTTGATTAGACTGGCTGGAACAAAAATGAATTAGCGAGTGATTTATGGCGGGGACCAAGGTGGCCGCTCCCTCAAGAGTAGTGTGCAGAGGTGTGGGGGGGGGTGAGGTGGCTACAGGATACAGAATCCGGTAAGCCACTGTAAGGAAATGATGCAGTGTGTGGGTGATGGGGAGAGTGAAGGGAGATGATAACTGTCTGTAAGCCATCTATTCTTCATCATGTTATCTATCACTCATTCAATCCATCATATCCTATTTGTCAATAAAGTCAATCAGCCTATCTATCTATCTATCTATCTAACCGTCTGCCTGTCTGTCTCAAAAGGTGTGTGTCTCAAGGAGTTCTCGTCCTCCTTCTCTTCTCTTCATCGTGGCAAACTGTCAGGAGACAGTCTTGTTAATGAATACTGAAATTGCTTCTGCAGGTGTAATGAAACAAGAGGAAGACTGACAAAGGTAAATGGGAAAGAGGAGAAATAATAGTCAAGTGAATTATGAAGGAAAATGAAAAGTAGGAAGAGGAGAAGGAGAGCCTATGAAACGTACAAAATAGCTCGTGTCTGTAAAATATATTTACCAACAACCAGCTGGTCTGTTGAGCCTATTACATGGCCTATATACTGCTCACAATTAATGGCTACATATCAAACACATTAGCCATCATGCAGACACCAGACTCCGCGCTACTGTGTGAAGACACCCGCGTTCGAAAAATATATAATAAGGAACTTAACTATATGTGTATTCCTTGTTCCCCAAAATACGAAGAGCAAAGCAGAAGTAACGTTTGCGATCAATTTGTTACGAAGAGTGAGATCTGACAAAGCAAAGTTACTCACTCGCCTAGAACACTGAATTTGGAATACCACAACTTTCCTTGTACCTAACCAGTGAGTAGCTTCTGAATGCCCGGCCACGGAAACATTACTGACTACAACGTGCACGAGATGGTAATTAATCTGGTGGTGCTTGCTAACTAATGAATTTTCAACAGTTTTACTTTGGCGGCAGTTACATACAGAGCAACTCAACTCAAGTCAAGGTCGCCAGGAGCATGATTCGACGTAACGATTTTCCAGAACAACTACCTGAAATACAGACGCAATTAAACCTGACTTGTGCCGCAGTGGATGTTACATGAGGCAGCAGCAGCAGCAGGAAGAGGAGGATAAACGGGCGGGACGCAGACCCAGAGTTTGTTGGACGGAATGAGGAAGAGGCGGCGATGGTAACTTGAAAGGGAAAGGAAGCACGGAGCGGAGGGACAAGGGAGAGTATTTAGGAGGAAGGAAATGGGGCAAAAAGTTTAAAGGTGAAGAGAAAAAAAAAAGAAAAAAAAAAGAAAAAAAAGCGGCACAGGGAAAAGGGGACGCGTGGTTAGACTAGCTGGGATGGTGAGACGTTGGGGAGAGGGAGGGAATAGGGGGAGAGGCGTGCAACCAATGGTCCGAGAAGGGAAAGTGTTGAAACCTCACAAAACAGGAAGAATAAAGAAGAGTCATGATGGAGGCACTGAAGCTCATGCGTGGCGCACCTCAAACAGAAATGCAACGTATTCATTACTCGATATTTTGTTTGTCTCTTCCTCCTCTCTAATGACTGGCCTGACCTTTTCCTTTCTATTACAATGGAAAACTAATAGAAAAGGATAGAAACGGGAATTCAGAAGTAGTTTTGCCAATGTTGGGATTAGTAGCGACTTGCTTTTTCATCCACCAGGTGTTAAGTTCCTTCCTAGACTGTTTCCTAGACTGACGGATTACTCTGCTCCATTTATCAGGAGAGAGTTTTTACAATTCTGTTTTCTCTCTTTCTGTTCTTTTTTCTCTCCTCCCGTTTGTTTCGCTCATGCATTTCTCTCTGTTTCCCTCCGGTCTGTTTTTTGCATTCTCTTTTTCTCCATTCTTCCTCTTTCTCTTTTTTTTTCCCCCTGTCTTTTGTCCATCTGGAATTCTTTATAATTTTCTCTTTTTTTTTTTCGTGTGTCCATTTCAATACTCTTACTTTTCTACTTTAACCTTTTAGTTTGCACATTCATTTCTCAGTTTTTTCCTCGTATGTGAGGTTTAAACTTTGAGTCTTCCTATTTCTTTCACATTTTTTTTTTTTCAGAGATATAACACATTATATTTGATGATCTTTGCTCCATATTGCTACCGGTAAGCAGTCGTTGATCAGAACGGTCCAAATTATGATATTCCGGGAGATGGTTATTTGTGATCAACCCAGCAGGCCATTGCCAAAGTTACATCGCCTCCTGTTGAATTAATCACTTTTGATCGTCACTCACATAAACAATATGTAATACTGACGCTCTTTAATTTACAAACCATCAAAGACAACAGGGAATCAATGTATCTTTCCTTTGCAAAGGATTTCTCTGAAAAATAACATATATATATATATATATATATATATATATATATATATATATATATATATATATATATATATATATATATATATATATATATATATAATACTTAAAAATAAACATATGAAATAAGATAAATAAATAAATAAGTAAAATAAAAATATAAATAATGCAGGTATTAAGAGATTTGAAATACTGGACTATTTTGAGGTATGTTTAGAAAGTCTACCCGAAAGTTGCACCAGACATTGTTTTGGCACAACGAGAAGAAGCTACAGGACTCATAGGTTATAGTTTTTTTTTCTTTGAATATACATTTGGAAGAAGAATCAATTGACAAGGCTGCCACATCATAGTGAAGGATTTGCCTCATGTATGGTGTGATCTGTGGGTTATTTTGGTGAGCGGTGAGTAGGTAGATAAAAGGCGGATATGGTGACGACTAGTTAATAGAAGGGGTGGTGATGACTAGTGGTGGTGACTAAGAAGATAACAATGGTGATGATGATGACGATGATGATGGTAATGATGATGACAATGGTGATGATATTGATGATGACATTGATTGCAGTGATGGAGGAGGAAACACATCAGTTTTTAAATAGGTAAGCAGTAGGGAGAGGAGGAGGAGGAGGAGGAGGAGGAGGGGGAGGAAGAGGAGGAGCACGTGTTCCTGTCGCTATGTAAAACACGTGTTGCTGTGCAAGCACAAGCTCACACACCTTTTTAGAGAAACCTTTTCTGTGAACAACAACCATTTATACATATAATGTTTGCTTTGGCCCCCCCCCCCCCTCTCTCTCTCTCTCTCTCTCTCTCTCTCTCTCTCTCTCTCTTTCTCTCTCTCTCTCTCTCTCTCTCTCTCTCTCTCTCTCTCTCTCTCTCTCTCTCTCTCTCTCTCTCTCTCTCTCTCTCTCTCTGTGTGTGTGTGTGTGTGTGTGTGTGTGTGTGTGTGTGTGTGTGTGTGTGTGTCAGTTGCTTCAGACACCAATGTTTCAGTGAGGAAAAGAAGATGAGGTTTAGTAGAGGATTGGTGATGTTCTACATATTGAAAATAAGATCTGAGACCACAAATGATGCAGAAATTAATGAAGAAAAGTTGAGAGGGGTGTCAAGACACTTAGGGTCGATACAAGAAGAGCAGTCCGACCTGGGGACATCTGTGGTCCCCTCCCCGGGTGGAGACTCCGAGGTATTATTATGATGGCCATCACAATGACAACTGACAGGAAACGCAAAAGTGGTCGGCAAGACGTAAGGGAGAAGTGAGTCACTGTCACTAATTTTCAGTAGGAATTGACTATGAAAACTGTTGTAGACAATCCCTATAAAAGCAATACTGAGACTGACTACGAAAGGTTAACCCTCGACATTACTGTTGTTCTCCTAACAACAAAAAAAGAAAAAAAAAAGAAAATAAAAATAAAAAAATAAATAAATGAATGAAAATAAAAGAAAAATAAATGTTAATTAAAATAAATAAAAAAAATTATAAAAAATAAATAAACAAATAATAAAAAAAAACTCTTTCATATGCAAAAAGTTTCATTACAATTGGTGCAGTGGTTAGCGAGAAATAACGAAAAAAAGAAAAAAAAAGACAGACTGAGATGTTTGCAGATAAGGACAGACAACTGTTTTTGCCTTCCACTTTCAATTTTTTTTTTTCTCTTCAAAACAACATCCAATGGTAGTCACATGACATTTCAGAGAAATTAGATGGAACCTGGTCGCCGTTTCTTTGCAAAGTATTATGCACTTGAAGGCGTAGGAATCAGGAGGCGCCACCTGCTGCATTGTAGCCAGGTTTTCCTAATGCCCTTCTGGCTCATAGTCATCGCTGAACTGAAGCTGCTTCTTCGCCTTCCTCTTCTTTCTGTCAGCAACTCACTCGGACTCCTTGTCACCTACTTCCATGTACTGGAAGATGTCTGCGTCAGTCCCGAACAGGTGTGGCATGTTAGTTTCTCTGCCGAAGTTGTGCTCTAAAGTCGTCACCCGAGCCACAAACGTCACTCGAAAATGGCCAAGGAGGTATTTTGCTAGTTTTCCTTGGAATGACTACTGCTTTCGTGTCAGAGATCTGTCTCTGTGTGCCGAGAGTATAACAAAAGTGATAGTG
Organism: Scylla paramamosain; assembly: GCF_035594125.1. Taxonomy (NCBI): domain Eukaryota; kingdom Metazoa; phylum Arthropoda; class Malacostraca; order Decapoda; family Portunidae; genus Scylla; species Scylla paramamosain. The sequence continues at coordinate 461,352 of NW_026973732.1, forward strand.
TCTGGCATAGAGACGTACATTCCTCACTCTTTTTCTCAACTTAAACCTTCCAAACCTTGCAAGACTTTTCTCGTGCTATACATGATGGAGATGTAGCCCACAAAAAGTACTTGATCCCTCAATCACCAGAATCTCATGCGCTTTATATTTCTGCCTGGAACCATGCCAAGTCTTTGCTCAAACCTTTGCTAAAAGCTTTATCTTGGATGATTCAGGGTTTGTTCCTCCCTTTCCTCCATTCTCTGACTACTTCATGCTACCTATTAAAATTCTTCGCAATAATGTTTTCCATGCCCTCGCTGGCCTAAACCCTCGGAAGACTTATGGACCTGATGGGGTCCCTCCTATTGTTCTCAGAAACTGTGCCTCAGTGCTTGCACCTTGAATAGTCAAACTCTTTCAACTCTGTCTGTCAACATCTACCTTTCCTTCTTGCTGGAAGTTTGCCTACATTCAGCCTGTTCCTAAAAAGGATGACCGTTCTAAGCCCTCAAACTACCGCCCTGTTACTTTATTTTCCTGCCTCTGTAAAGATTTTAATTTATCCTCAACAGGAAGATTCTTAAACATCTATTACTTAACAACCTACTGTCTGGTCGCCAGTATGGGTTCTGTCAAGGCCGCTCTACTGGTGATATTCTGGCTTTCCTTACAGAGTCTTGGTCATCCTCGTTTAGAGATTTTTGTGAAACGTTTGCTGTTTCCTTAGACATATCAAAAGCTTTTGACAGAATATGGCACAAAGCTTTCATTTCCAAACTATCCTCCTACGGCTTCTATCCTTCTCTCTGTCACTTCATCTCAAGTTTTCTTTCTGACCGTTCTATTGCTGCTGTGGTAGACGGTCACTGTTTTTCTCTTAAATCTATTAACGGTAGTGTTCCTCAGGGTTCTGTCCTGTCACCCACTCTCTTCCTATTACTCATCAATCATCTTCTAAACCAAACTTCTTGTCCTATCCACTCCTACGCTGATGATACCACCCTGCACATTTCTACGTCTTCTCATAGACATCCAACCCTTCAGTTCATGAAGCGAAACCACAGAACGCCTGACTTCTGATCTCTCTAAAATTTCTAATTAGGGCAGAGCACACTTAGTATTGTTCAGTGCATCAAAAACTCAATACCTCCATCTATCAACTCGACACAAGCTTTCAGACAACTATCCCCTCTTCTGCAGCGACACTCAACTGTCCCCCTCTTCTACACTGAACATTCTTGGTTTGTCCTTCACATCTCATCTCTAGGTAAAACAGCTTCTATGAAATTAGGCGTTCTGGGTCTTCTCCGCCAGTTTTTTTTTTTTTTTTTTTCTCACCCCCTACCCACAAGCTGCTGTGTACAGGAGCCTTATCCGTTCATGTAAAGGCTATGCTTCACATTTATTGGGGGGTTCCATTCACACCGCTCTTTTAGACAGAGTGGAATCAAAAGCTTTTCGTCTTATCAACTCCTCCTCTCTAACTGACTGTCTTCAGCCTCTTTTTCATCGCCGCAATGTTGCATCTCTTGTTATCTTCTACCGCTATTTTCATGCCAACTGCTCTTCTGATCTTGCTAACTGCATGTCTCCCCTCCTCCCTCAGCCTCGCTGCACAAGACTTTCTTCATTCTCTCACTCCTATTCTGTCCACCTCTCAAATGCAAGAGTTAACCAGTATTCTCAATCATTCATCCCTTTCTCTGGTAAACTCTGGAACTCCCTGCCTGCTTCTGTATTCCACCTATGTTGCGAGGTTGTAAGTAGAAATTATTCCTCAAATCTATAATCAGTAAGGCATAGTAAATAGGAAATGAGACTTCAGAGTAACCAGAAAGGAAAACTGTAAGTCACAAAATTCATAGTATGTTATATTCTTTGATAATTGCGGGTGTACGTAGCAGCCATGGCCTTGAGACGTAAGGTGTTGCCAGATGTACATCCAACCTTTTACCTAAACGTACAGTTCTCGTTTATTTATAGATATTTATAATGTAAAGACATACTGATTTATTGCACATACGGTAAGGTTGTGAAAGTATATGTAGAGGTGAGATTAAAAGCTTTAAAAAAATATAAAAGTAAAATTCCGCTTCCCAAGTCTGATATCGTGGGCTCTGAGGAGGGAAATAATCCTGGAATCAAAATCGCTTGGTAGCCACACTTGCATTCATACCATGGGAATAATATATATATATATATATATATATATATATATATATATATATATATATATATATATATATATATATATATATATATATATGAATCGACTTGTTATTTTCCCTTTTCTGTCATTTTACGGGGTAAATAAGAAGCTTAGGAAAAAGAAATGCAGCCTGACAAGACCACTATCTCTGACAAAGCGCAACACTGTACTGGTTAAAAGTTTTTCCTTTGAAATGTTATTACAAGTTTTCTTTTCTGTGATGCCTGTCAGCACTACGTATATTTTACTTTGTTTATACACATCTTAACACTGTTCCTCGAATACACCTTGCTGTTGCTCTTATGGTCTCTGATGCTGGATGTGAGGCACAAAATTTCGTTACTTTATGGTGCAAACGTTTCTTATGAAGATTTAACGATAGGAGCTCGTTAAAACATTTTCCAGAAGTATTTCTCAAATTTCTTCGCTGAATTTAAATGGCATACGCATGCATAACATTAGCTTCTCTGAAGGACGACCAGAAATGAGCATCCTATTTTCCCAGAATTCCAAGAGGTATCTCTTGAATTCTTTGCTCTGTGGACGTGCTCTCCCTTCCTACCGTGTCGTGAAATGAAAACAAACAGAGGCACAAAGCATTACTTTTCCCAGGTGGTCTGTTGATGCAGTTATGAATAAAGAAGTATAAAATTTAGGTTGAGAGCATGACATAATCCACTTCTCAACTCTCTTTCAAAACAAATACCACCTGGTAAAGTAGAGCAGGAAATCGACTGCTTGCAAATTATGGTGACACACTGAAGGCACGGCTGCACTAACTCACTTTGCCAGAAACAATGAACGCAGAGCAACATAACGTAGGTCAGGTGAGGGCACAACTGCTGAGCAAGGTCAAGGCCACGCTTCTTAAATTTTCCTGGTCAGGTTCTGGTCAACGGACTTGCCAGCGTCCCGACTCATGGTCCGCCTGACGCTCGCCTGCAATCCGGTGACACACGGCGTCCAGGGAACCATTTGTCACTCCCGCAGTCGGCTCAGGTCGGGTTGATGCTGCAATGGAGAACCCCCTTAGGTTTGCGGCACTGCACCGTAAGCTTCCAGCCAACAGCCGTGCAGGGAAGCACATTCATAGCCACACCTCCCCACCTGCCGCCTTAATGAATATAGCATTACTAACGTCTGGACTGTTACGGCCAGCAATGATCGCAGCCTGACATGCAAGACCCTCATTCTCAACACTCTCCTCCTGGCAGTTACTGATTAACTTACTTGTGAGTTTCTCGCTTTGTTCTGTCATTGAACAACTACAAGGCTACCAACAAAACATTAGTGAAATCCTCAGATATTGCAAAATCATTTCATCTTTAGATTTTTCTATGCATGTTGAATATTTACGTTACGAAAGGAACACATTGTACATTTCATTTCAAGATATTTTCTTGTCACTATAATATTGAATAAATATATATATATATATATATATATATATATATATATATATATATATATATATATATATATATATATATATATATATATATATATATATATATATATATATATATATATATATATATATATAGTTATAGTTATAGTTATAAAGATCATAATGTATATAAAACATATCTAGTAATTTTCATTTTAGGCATTTAAAATTTCAAACTTCTAACCTAAAAAAAAAAAGTGACATGATGAACGTTGACACGTTCATTGCAGCCTCCTTGGACGTTGTGACGCAGCATTTCAAGCCAGAGAGCTGCCGTCTAGTCTCCTCAGCCAGACGAATCGCTGCTTGTCTCTTCGTGAGGCGCCCGATGGCTTGAGTCACGCTTAATCCACTCATCCTCGAGAACCAACACACCTTTATATCTAGGTTGTGAAGATAAGCTTTCCTGACGAAGGATTGAGGGAGGGCTGGACGGTGTGTGTGTGTGTGTGTGTGTGTGTGTGTGTGTGTGTGTGTGTGTGTGTGTATGCCAAGATGGGTGGGTGAGTTCGCGTTGGTGTGAGTGGGTGGGTGGGTGTGCGTCCATGTCTTCTGAGTAACGAGAAACAACACGTTCATAAGGATTTACGTAAATTACAACTGTATATATATATATATATATATATATATATATATATATATATATATATATATATATATATATATATATATATATATATATATATATATATATATATATATATATATATATATATATATATATATATATATATATATATATATATATATATATATATATATATATATATATATATATATATATATATATATATATTATAACAGCCCTCGAGCTCATGGGACTTGGCTCCCTCATCCGCCACTCCTCGAGACGCCCGCAGGTTGGGAATCTCGATCTACCGCTCCACTTACATCGGGGCTTCAGACTCAAGCCTCGGGCACCAAACCCAAGCCACCTCCTGCCTTATGGTCGACACCTCAGGAGTCTACTAGTACACAGCAGAGGATCTACTTCCCTCTCCCGGGAGCTTGGATTCTGGGTCATCTTTCACACAAGCATAGCAGAACACTCACAACACTCGTGCACACACATTCACGTCTCCACTCATTACACCTGTGCTACCCTCACGTCGACACGCCACACGTTACACCTGCACACACCCTCGTTATACAAGTGCTACACTCACGCCACACTCGCACACACACACACACACACGCATAGACAACTGCTGAGCCCGTGCCATCACTACAAGTATTTCATACTATATATTGTTAATTTATTGTCCTGCTTCATTCTTGTTCTTTTTTTTTATTTTTATTGTTCCTATTCAATATATATATATATATATATATATATATATATATATATATATATATATATATATATATATATTATATATCGTTGTTGGGGTTCCTAGTGTTTTAAGTTCAAGCATTTTGTGTGTCCGAGCCTGCCATCCTCTGGATTTACTGTCACACGGCTCGTGACAGGAACACACACACCAAATACACTCAGGGAAACACACTCCTAAGCAACATTTTCACTACACAATACGCACAGCACACACTGCCGAAGAATCTTTACATCCACAAATATGCAGCAGCATAATCAGAAGAAACCAGGATGCCACAATATCGGTGAATTCAACCACAAACAGTTGACGTGTAGACACGACCACAGGCTGAGGTGTGAAGGATGCCATACACTTGGACACAAATCTCGCCAATGTAGTTACTACAGCGGTTAGGGATGTGGCGGGGAAGATGCTGCCGATGTGTTTGATATCAAAAACGATTTTATAACTATTTAACATACAAACAGCCAGTCTTTGCAATCAAACCTTGATGACATTAAGCATCTTGTACACGTAAGAAATATCGATTTGTTTTGTTACCGAGACGTGGCTTCGTAATGAAATTCCTGATGAACATTTAACTGTACAACACACAGGTGAGATGGTGGACGTGGAGGAGGAGTCTGCATATATGTAAGCAAGCAACTGAAGGCAAGAGTGATAAAACTACCTACTCCTAAGCAATCCCGTGTCCAGGACTTATGGACGAGTGTACAGTGCAGTAAGTTACCAGCTTTTATTATAGGTTGTGTTTAAAGACACCCCAAGGCCACAGCTTCCTCTTCTGAATATGTCCAAGATGTGATGAAACAAATGTCTGTATGTAAGAAATGGCTTTATATGTTGATGTGATTTTAATGATAATTTATTTTCTAAGAAAAACAAAATTGATGGTATTATCAGAAATAGCAGACTCACACCAATGATAAATGAGCCCACTAGGATGACGTCAAGCACAGCCACAGTGCTGGATGTGATCATCACTAATAAACCAGAAAGTGTTTTGGCCACCTCTGTTGTTCCCGGGCCAGTACCTGATCATGACCTAATTGGCATTACAATAAATATCAAGAAGACGGAGAGAGCATGAACTAAAATCTTTTCGTCACCTTGGTAAATATAACAAGGACGCTTTGTGAGCTACTCGTGCCAGAACCCCATCTTTTTGATCAAATACTGACCACAGGCCACGTTCATCTACAACTTGATATTTTAATACTAATTTTATGAGTTGTCTGGATGCGTGTGCTCCTTTAGTAACTAAGGCAGCAAGCAGACCTGCAGCGCCTTGGCTCACTGAGGGTTTGCGTGTAGCAGTGAGGCAGCGTGACGACACCCGCACCAAGCTGAGGAGAGCCAGACACAATATTTGTCTGCAAAAACAATGCACGAATGAAAAGAAAGAAATATAGAGTCTTACTGGTGCTGCAAAAAAAAAATATATATATATTATCTTAAAAAGTCTAATAAGAGCAAACAAAATTCATCGGCCATATGGAATGTGATAAAATAATTAGTTCCCGGCAAGAAAAGCAGCTCGAGAAAAATATGAACTTCATAATGTCTTTCAAAAAGCAGAATAATTTAATAATTTCTTTGCCAATGTAGGAAAGACAGCATATGACAACGCAGCAGACAGTACAGAGCAATCAGTGCTCCCCCCTGGACCCTTCTCTTTGTAAAGTGCAGTAGTGTGACTGAAAAATTCAGACCCAAGCCAGTAGACACCAACACACTCATATTAACAGTAAAAAGTCTTAACCAAACACGTTCTGTGGGCTCAGATGGAATTTTGCTCAAATTTATCAAGGATGCCTTATATTCTATTGCATCTTACCTGCCATGCGTCATAAATGGCTCAAATGTTACCGGAGTATTTCCTCAGGCTTGGAAAAACGCATGTGTCGTTCCTCTGCTAAAGAAAGGTGATTTTAATGATTCAAACAATTATCGTCCTGTTCCTTTTTGCGGATGACACAAAGATAGGTAGATTAATTAGGTCAGAATCGGATGCCATCGCCTTGCAGGCAGATTTAGATAAAATGAATGAATGGACGGACAGATGGCAAATGCAATTTAATATCAATAAATGCAAAGTACTTAGCGTAGGTAGAGGAAACGCACACAATAGGTACACATTAAACAACCAAACTCTGGTAGGTACAGGGTACGAGAAAGATTTAGGAGTTATAGTTAGCTCTGAACTCCGTCTAAGAAGCCAGAAACAGGGCAAATAGGGTACTAAGATTAATTTTTAGGAGTCTTAAAAGTAGAAGGCCGGAAGTAATATTAAAGTTATACTTGGCGCTGGTCAGACCTCATCTAGACTACGCTGTGCAGTTCTGGTCCCCACATTACAGGAAAGATATAGGACTATTAGAATCAGTACAGAGGAGAATGACTAAAAGGATACAGGGGATGAGGAGTATTCCTTACGAGGCGAGATTGAAGTTGTTAAATTTACATTCTTTAGAGAGACGCAGGTTAAGAGACCTGATAGAAGTCTTTAAGTGGTATAAGGGTTATAACAAGGGAGATGTAAGCAAAATTATTAGGATCAGCAACCAGGACAGAACAAGAAATAACGGGTTCAAGCTTGAAAAATTTAGGTTTAGGAAAAAGATAGGAGGAAATTGGTTCTCAAATAGAGTGGTAGATGAATGGAACGGACTCAGTAATCATGTAGTTAGTGCTAGGACACTAGAGAGCTTTAAGAGAAGATTAGACAGGTTTATGGATGGGGATAACAGATGGAAATAGATAGGTATATTTCATACAGGGACTGTCACGTGTAAGCCTGGTCGCTTCTTGCAGCTTCCCTTATTTCTTATGTTCTTTTTTTTTTTTTTGTTACTGGTGCTCTCCAAAATATTTGAAAAAAATTGTATGTCAACAACTTTTAGAATTTTTAGAGGATAACAAATACATTTCTAACAGCCAGCATGGTTTTAGACCTCATCTCTCAACTGAGTCTGCGCTAACTATTATAAAAGATAATATTTACAATAATATTGACCACAAGAGAGTGTCATTGTTGACGCTGTGTGATTTGTCTAAGGCATTGGACAGTGTCAGCCATGATAACCTCCTGGCAAAGTGTTCTCACCTCAACATAGACTCCTTCAACGACTATTAATACAATATGACTCTGTCAGTCAAACTGCAAAGGGCAACACCTGCTAAAGTAAATGTCCATTTCGGTGTCCCTCAAGGCTCCACCCTTGGACCAGTACAAAAAAAAAAAAATAATAATAATAAACGGTTTATTCTTTAGGCAGTCAACAAACTGAAAATGTACATTGGGGGTGGGGAAATACTTGACATTAATCCTAAAGGTAAGTCAAATCTAGAAGAGACTATTGATTGATGGCTCGCACCATGGTGGGAATCGCACTGAGTCTGTACCGGTCCGTACGTGGCGCCTTTAGGGGCGTTATCTTGTACTGTCCACTATACATGTTAATGACATGGCTAAGTGCACCAGTGACTGTATTTTAGTTCAGTACGCGAATGACACTCAGTTTCTTCTCTAGGTGTGCTACAGCACACCTAGAGAATATCATTAAAGAAGACCAAACCATTCTTGTTAAGGCAAAAGAATATTTTCTCAAGAATGGATTAATGACCAACACTAATATAACACAGTGCATATTTCTCGGTGGCAGACACTTGCTGTCATAGCTGCCTCAAGACACTGTCATTAAATATGATAGTACTTTTTATGTAATTTATTTATTTATTTTTTTTTTTCACTATAATCTTGGTTTTACTATGGCTTATGACAACGTATTATTAAATTTTACTAAAATTTTATTTATCTGTATTTGCACTTTAATTTCGTGCTTTACCTTTGTGTTACTCTATGCTCTCTTACTATAGACTTTTATTTGTCCAGTTAAATGTTTACCGATGTTTAGCTAATTTTACAATGACTTTTACATGTTGTGATATCAGTCATTAGGGCAATGATGTACACAAAAGAATGAAAACAATTTCCCATCCAGCGGTGTAGAGCACAACCATTGGGCTCTCGCAGAGTTTTGAGCTTCAGAGATTTGAATGTTAAGCAATTTCTCGATGTGCGTGGTGCTTCCATTTGTTGCATTGCTGACACCTTCTCTCGTCAGTCACCTTCCATCAATAATTAACCTCTCTATAAAGAGTTGCATAGTGATAAGACCACCATAGATGACAGTGAAGGAAGGAATGTGAAGCAGCACAGAGACGGACAGACATGGACACGTGGGAACACGAGGGAGGCTGCAGGAAGGCGTATATATTATGTGGGCGATGTGTGAACCGCTGATTGTATAAGCATAGAGAAATACTCACTTTATTCCACTGTGACTGCTTTTAGCCAAAGGGATTGTTAATACTGCTGCTACTAATAATAATATTAATAACAACAATATACTTCGTAATGAAAATTATCGAACTTGTACCAAGTCGCAAATTTATGTAACCTCTTTTTTTTTTATTGCCATTTAATGGCATTCGAGACTTTACAATACGTCTAAGTCTTCAGTGTCCATAACACTGCTAGCACTACTTGTAGCAGTAGTAGTAGTAGTAGTAGTAGTAGTAGTAGTAGTAGTAGTAGTAAGTACTTATCATCAGCCACTTGGCGTAATGATTGTTACACTGAGTTCATAATATGTTAGTATATCCAGAAATTGCTCATTTTTTTTTGTGATGAGACAGAAAACGATCCCTTGTGTAAGATAAACTATAGTATATCTATCCCTGTGTTTGTTAAGCTGAAGCACTACACGTTACGTAGTGGAATTTGAAAATAAAAGGAATTCGAATTGCTACATCAAAACAATGAACACTAATGAAAAGTTAAATGCTAGGAAGACTGGTGCAGAGAAAGATACAGGCGGTGTTTCCAGGCGGTTCCTCCTTTGAAGACCAAGAGATTGATCTCAAAGTGTGAGACCTGCTGGATCACATTTGACAGTCACACACAACATCGTTCATGTTTTCTCTAATGCTAACTCGCTTGAAGAGGGCAGAACAGGCAGGCAGAGCTCACTGCCTTAATGAATGATTGCCTCACAGACACACGCACATTTGAGGGCAACAAACACAGAGGCAACACCCGAGGCGCTCACAGCAAAAGGTTCCCACCTCGCCTCGCTGGCAAACTGATTCCTCGACTCGCGTCAACCCAACTCATTTTTCATCGCAAGTCGGCAATTTTCTTTTCGCTGCAAAATTAAATCACTTTCGGAAACTTGGGACCAAATTTATTCAGGCCGGGGAAAGACTTGGTGGACGCGGTGGAGGAGCAGGCGGCCGACTGGAGCTGGCTGGATCTGGGCCCAAGGTCCACGCCAGCCTCCTCTTCTGCTCCACCTACGAAATTGTTAGCGTCACTTGCAGCCCCTGACAGCCCAAGGAGACGCCACCACACACCCTACGGCAAATACTGCCAGCCCAGGAGCCCTTTAGGGGAGGACTGTGCTTCCTCCATGGCAGTGTCCGGCGAATGGTGGGTGGCTCTTGGTCACCATGACCTCGCGTTCACTGTGAGGGGCTGCAGGCGTCGACGCCATTGCCCATTGGATTTAAATGGACCCTGAAGGGGAGAAGGCTATGTATCGTGTATCATCATTGTGGAACGCATCGTGTATCATCATTGTGGAACGCATCGTGTATCATCATTGTGGAACGCATCGTGTATCATCATTGTGGAACGCATCGTGTATCATCATTGTGTATTATCATCGTGTATCATCATTGTGTATTATCATCGTGTATCATCATTGTGTATTATCATCGTGTATCATCATCGTGTATTATCATCGTGTATTATCATCGTGGAACGCATCGTGTATCATCATCGTGTATTATCATCGTGTATTATCATCGTGGAACGCATCGTGTATCATCATTGTGTATTATCATCGTGTATTATCATCGTGTATTATCATCGTGGAACGCATCGTGTATTATCATCGTGTATTATCATCGTGTATTATCATCGTGGAACGCATCGTGTATTATCATCGTGTATTATCATCGTGTATTATCATCGTGGAACGCATCGTGTATTATCATCGTGTATTATCATCGTGGAACGCATCGTGTATTATCATCGTGTATTATCATCGTGTATTATCATCGTGGAACGCATCGTGTATTATCATCGTGTATTATCATCGTGTATTATCATCGTGTATTTTCATCGTGTATTTTCATCGTGGAACGCATCGTGTATTATCATCGTGTATTATCATCGTGTATTATCATCGTGGAACGTATCGTGTATTATCATCGTGGAACGCATCGTGTATTATCATCGTGTATTATCATCGTGTATTATCATCGTGTATTATCATCGTGGAACGCATCGTGTATTATCATCGTGTATTATCATCGTGTATTATCATCGTGGAACGCATCGTGTATTATCATCGTGTATTATCATCGTGTATTATCATCGCGGGACGCATTGCATCATGTAATCATCGTTGTATCATCGCTTTACTTACACTGACACAACACAAAACAACACAACACACGGAAGAGAACCTTTTTGGGGAAAAAGGAGCTTCTTTCATCACACACAACACAACACAACACAACACAACACAACACAACACACACACGGAAGAGGACCTCTTTGGGGAGAGAGGATCATCTTTCATCACACACAACACAACACAACACAAACACAAACACAACACAACACAACACAACACAAACACACACACACACACACACACACACACGCACACACACACACACACACACATAATATTATCTAATAAAATAACAACATAATTACAAACACAGCAACAATAGTGAGTGATCATGACAATATGTACTGCTACAAACGGTTCCTGGCTGCAATGACTCAAATTCCATTCACATTGTGTCACTCGCCTGCAGCTCAGCAAAATAATCTTTCAAGACATCACTGCCATCAGCGGAATCACTGTTGAAGAGAAACTGATTCCGTGTCCGTTTCAGTGCCACAGTAACCTCTCCATGGTGAAAGTATCCTTTGAAGGACTGAGTTACCTCCTGCAGATGCTTTCTCACTTCAGTCACAAAGAGCAATTCATACGTTTGTCAGGAAATGCAGAGTTCAGACCATCACGGCTCCTGGCTTGTAGTCCCTTAGTAGCACTGCTGTTACCGCTTGCGGGGGAGGAAGTGAAAGAGTGAAGATGAGAAGATGAAGGAGTGAAGATGAGAGGATAGAGGAGGCGGGGAAGGAAGGGGAGGAAGTGAAGGAGTGAAGATGAGAAGGAAGAAGTGAAGGAGTGAAGATGAGAGGGAAGAGGAGGACCAGGTGGGAGAGTGAGTCGTGAGGGTGTTTACACTAAAAGATGGTGACCTATGGTTAGTGCCATAATGAAACCCTTGTGGTGGTCAGGTGTTGTGGTGCTCGCCACACTCCTAACGGAAGAAGCGTGGTCGCCACCAACACACACAGACCTGTGTTCTGCACCCGTCGCCCACGCTCATTCACAAAGCCCCAATACGTGTCACGATCCCTGTTATCTTTCCAAGAAAGTGGACGGCACACTGATCCCAGAAAGTTCTAAAGGTCTGGATTTTTAAAGGCCTCGAGCACCTAGCCGACCTATCAGAAATCGCCAGCTATCAAACCCTCTCACAAACCCTTACCTCGGCACAGCACGCCAGAAATCACCTCAATGCCTGATCAATGTTGGGGAGGAAAACATAGCTATTCTATATAATAACATGATATACTAATAATAATGTTAACTCACAAACAAATTGAGGTAGTACACATTAAAGGAAATTAGGGAACAAATTTCTAGCCTAGACCAACACAGGATAAATCCCACTCACTCACTCACCATAGATTCCCCCTTTTATTGAGGCTCTTATATCGCCTCCCTTATTGCTCAGAGGCTATGCACATCAATACCTGACATTCCCGTCACTTCTCAAACCACTAAAACCCTTTTACTCCTTCAAAGGCCGCTGAAATATTTTCCCCAGCTGCGGGAATTTCCCCAGACGCTGTCACCGCGTCCCCAAATAACAATTCCCGTATTTTACCTCCTCAAACCTCACAAGACATCACCACCATCACCATAGATTAACTGTAACGCCACAACACCTTCCCCAAGGACACCAATAACACCACAACACCACCGCAGCCCCAACCACAAAATGGCTGCCTCTCACCCCGACACTGTCCCCTCAGGACACCATCCCCTCAGCGTTACATAACCAACACAACTCACCAGCCACATTGCAGCGGACAAGAGCTCTTGGTACCACAACAGACTCACCAGCCTGATCCTGGATATCAAGGTTATACCGCCACATCACTAATATACGTAAGTGTACAATACATTAAGTGTGCAGTAGACAGAGCGTGATGACATTTGTAATGAGCACCTCAAACTGATGCTACAAAAGTGACGCTACAACAAAACAACATACTTATGGTGTTGAGTGTTTTATATAATTATAGACGTGACCGGACTCAGAATAAACTGTACCGTGTGCAGCACTGAGGATTCATTACACCTGTCACACTGAGCAGCGCCATCAGGCTGCCACAATTGCCGTCACCGTCACGTCTCGTACCTGTGTCCACAGTTACACAGCAGGGTAAATACAGAATCACGTCCGCTTCTTTCTGGTAAATGAAACTTCCAGACAACTATCCACTCTTCTTCAGTGACATTCAGCTGTCCCCCTCTTCTAATTGATTAACTAATTAATTAGAATTAATAAAATTGAAGAAACTACTAACAACAACAACAACAACAACAACAACAACAACAAACAACAAACAATAATAATAATAATGATAATAATAATAATAATGTATTCCCTGGTATCTATATAGGCCTACCATTCTGTCTTGCATTCTCTCCACAACACAAACAAACATCACAACACAAACATGTACTATCCAGGCAACTCTCTCAAAACACCAGTTCTTTTCACCTCGTCATTTCTTATTCTATCGATCCCACCACGTTACTCCACACACACACACACACACACACACACACACACACACACACACACACACACTTCTCCAACACTTCGTTTCCAGTACACTTAACAGTTTCTTCTCCGCTACTTCCGTGTTCCATGTTTCAGCACCACACAGCACAGCGGATACCACTATTCCCACATATAACTCTCTCTCTCTCTCTCTCTCTCTCTCTCTCTGTACACTCACACCCAGTGTCCTTTGCTTGAGGATCTTTCTTAGTCCATCAAGAACTTTTCCTGCTTCTTTCACTCCGCACTTCACCTCTGTCTCAACTCTTGTGTCCACTGTGACTTGATCCCAAGTACCTGAAACAATCCATCTCTTCCACCTCCTCTCCATTAAATCTTGCATGCCTCCCTCCACTCACTCCACCACCCACTCTCACACATGTCCTGCCATATACACAGAAACGCTTCCCTCCTTCCAACAAGCTGCCTCCAACTCCACAAACTTTGAAAACGTCCCATACTTTTCTTACCAGTCCTTACCAGTGCATTGATAAACAAGTTACATTTAAGATCGTAATCTTGAATCGTGATGAATAACCAGGAAAGGTCGCTTGTTGCTCGCCGTTTCCTATTTACCAAGAGATTACGAGATTCGGTAAAATTAATGCAGAACTTTCCAATCTGCAAGTCTGTAATCCTGCGGGGCTGCAACAGGTGTCCCAGGGGAGGCGGGGAACAGACTCGTTTTCTTTACCTGCCGTGCTGGAGCGGGAGGCAGGCGGGTGTCACTCCTCGAAGGATGAAAGGACACGTCTCTATTAACATGTCAAATTCTAGAGTGTAAGTGACGTGAGGAAATGAAACGCCTTGAGTTAACGTTTACACACACACACACACACACACACACACACACACACACACACACACACACACACACACCTGAAACGTAAACCAGGTAAAATCTGTAGGAGGCGGTCACCACACCACGCGTCACCTCAGCGCCAACCATTGCAACGAGGCAAGTGGCCCCGCATCCCCTCACTCTCTGCTGCCTTTAACTTGCCTCTACCGAAAGCGTTCTTTGCTTTGTGAAACTTTATCGTTAGCACACTCCTTCATGTTCCTGTCGCAAAAACGTAGAACTGGTGACACAAAAATATCGAGAATGGGAAGCAAAAATTACAGTCAATAGAAATACTGTGCGCGTCTCTCATCATTTCCATCCCTCTCGGCACGTTGCATTCTTTCGATAATATTTTCAGAAGCCTTCCTTATTTTATGATGATGATGATGATGACGCAGTTTTCATCAGCTTTGCTCCTGATCTTCCACAACAGAGCTTCATTATACAATGTTTTTTTTTTTTCATATTTCTCGATATTTTGACTTCCTGCAACATTGTGTTCTCTAGCCACGCTTATACTAATATTTTCCATCCTAGTTTTTCACATTGTTGACCCGACCTTCCACTGCTAATCAAGAACACAGTGTCTAATGTTCATCAGTCTTGCATCAGTACACTCCCCACTTCTCTATTGTCTTGCTCACGTATTTTTGCCACTGTACTTTTGTCCAGTCAACTTTGCCTTTGTCTTTTATTCATCGAGGCCAAGCCGAGACCCTTCATCCTGCAGGCAACGTCCATGATCTTCTAAAACCCAATAATTCTAGTTACCCCGCCAGGAGCTTTTCTTTCCTGTGTTTCTCTGACGTAGCTTCATCGACGTAGCCTCATCCTTCTTAATGCTGCTATTCCTCCTTTCCTCTGAACTATTATCGATTCCACGCGTGAGGCCTTCCTGTCTGTGCCTAACACACTAAAACTTTGGACAATAACAACATATAACACTACAATATGATCCTCGCACGTTCAAGACAGAAAACTAGTTCTCCCCACTGAAAATATTCCTTTCACCAACAATAATCCTAACCAAGAATCACCCTCGTCCATCTTTTTATACTCGAAATATATATATATATATATATATATATATATATATATATATATATATATATATATATATATATATATATATATATATATATATATATATATATATATATATATATATATATATATATATATATATATATACACATTTTTTTTTTCATGTCAGTTTTCATTATTCTGGTGGGTTGTGTCCCAAAGCTAGTAAAACAATCCCCAATTATTTTTCAGTTTCCCAGCTCTCTCTCTCTCTCTCTCTCTCTCTCTCTCTCTCTCTCTCTCTCTCTCTCTCTCTCTCTCTCTCTCTCTCTTTGCAGTGTTAACATCTGTTAAGAAAGCTATTTTAGTTGAGTCTTTTCGTAATACTTCACCATTAATATATTACAAATTTTCTATCGTGTCCTTCGATCCTTCTGATTTAACACATTAATTTTTTTTTATTGCTAGGAAAATATTCTTTCTTGTCATTTATCCTTCAATGGCAGCTGACTTGGATGGAATTTCATAATGTGTCGCTAGAATAATAACAAGTGGTGCCGCATTGACAACCTGCCAAGCCAAATCAAGGCAACTTTATCCTCGACTCTTGCTTCACTTGCATGGCTGAGGCACGATCGCTGCGATGTCTGAAGGTGAAGTCACGCCCTTCCGATTCTCTCACATCAGGCGCTGGAATCTATTCTGGAGTGTGAAGTTCTCGCCCACCTTTCATCTCATAACCGCCTTAGTCCCCGTGACACTCTCTCAGGGATGTAGCACCACTAATCGGCCTCTGTGTGTGTTGTGATGCTGCCTCGCACGCAAACACACACACACACACACCCACACACCCACCCACACACACACACACACACACACACACACACACACACACACACACACATGTAACTGTATGTATCGCGCTTGGATCTCTCGCAACAAATAAATAAACTAATTCGGTTCCCCTATTGAAACAATCATCCGTACGAAGAAAATAAAACAGAGACAAGCTCTTCCTCCAAGCTAAGTCCCTTTTCTTCCTCCTTCTCTCCCTCCCTCCCTGGCCTTAGTTTCAGCAGTGCCCAGGACAACAAGGCGGCAGCCAGCTCGGGCGGCTCATCCCTAGAAATCCCCCAGAGAGACATTGTCCTTAGGCGGGGCTCGGGACGCCTCTCCTTGCTGTTGTGCCGCCGTGAGCGTGGGATTACAACGCGCAGCCAGAAATGATCTCTCTCTCTCTCTCTCTCTCTCTCTCTCTCTCTCTCTCTCTCTCTCTCTCTTAACTTACTGAAAGTGATGCCGCGGTCCCTGAAGTTCTGCGCGATGGTTTTGAGGGAGACCTTGAGTGAGTCCTTGTCCCTCCTGAAGCAGAAGAGGCAGGCGAGGCAGAGCGGGCAGAAGAGCCCCGTCCAGGCTGTACAGAACCGGGTGGTGAAGAAGGGCGCGTGGAACACCTCCCTCTGCTGCAGGAACCAAGGGGAGGCAGGTGTTAGCGTTGGGTTATGGGCTTACGTGAGGGGTGGCGATTGTTCAGGGGACTGGTGGTACTGTAAAGGGGATGTGGGCAGTGGTGGTGGTGGTGGTGAAGAGGGAAAAGGAGGAGGAGGAGGAGGAGGAGGAGAACAACAACAAAAACAACAACAACAACAACAAAAACAAGAGCAAGGAGGAGGAGGAGGAGGAGGAGGAGGAGGAGGAGGAGGAGGTCAAGGACGACGACGGTGACAAGGACAAGAATGAAAATGAAGGGACGAAGAAAACGGAGGCAAGGTGGTGATCTTAGTATACGTTGTGGGTTTGGTAATTTTTTAGATGACAAGAGGGACACTGAAGGAGCAGACCTGTTGAAAAGCTACGCAATGAAGGCACACAGGAGCGAGATGTAGGTAAAACACATGCAATAATTTTCGATCGGTTCATTACACATTCGCGTTCAAAAGCAGAATCTCGAATCCCAAACATTTGCTTTATCAAGCACACCAGCGCCAGAAACTCCTCGCCTTGTTGTATCATCAAAATAGTCTAATACAGTAATTGCATTTTTTTTTTATGTGGTTAAGCTCATCACTGCGAAGGCACAAGTCATTTTTCCCCAACAAGCAAAGTGTAGTGGTGACGAGATCACTTTGCTGAATGAAGCGTTCCAGCACATAGAAAGTAGAGTTCTACCTAGTCTCTACGTCTTGAATTAGTTTCTTGACAGGAACACCGTGCTGTAGGTGAAGCTGGCTCCGTTTGTCAGAGGCTTTGACACTATGGTGGAAAAAGACAACAATTTGTTTTACTTTATCTTTTGTTATTTGCATTTCTCTTACATTTTTCACTGAATCCTGTACAACTAAATCTAGTGTGTGAGCAAAGCATGGAAGATGACGCAAATTCATGATGTTCTTTATTGCTGAGCTCATACTGGCAACATTGTCAGTAACAACACAATATACCTTGTCTAGAATTTCCCATTTACTGCATACATGTGTCAGTTCCTCTGCTATATTCTGTGCTGCATGATTTTTTGTCGTTATTACTGTCTCCAATACAACAGATCTAAAATTGAAATCATGAGAAATGAAGTGTGCTGTGACAGTGACAAACAACACTCTGCGACTAGGCATCTCATGCCAAGGATTTAGGCCATGAACGAAAGTTTTAAATTCTTTTATCTTCAGTTATAGATAGTGGCTGAAGATCTTGAACAATCATTCTCATTAAAAGGTGATCAAGTTCCTTCTTCTTAGCAGAGTAATTTTTGTAGAACAGAGTCCTGTCAATCGTTTGATATAAAGTAGGCTGCACCGTGGCTGATGATGCTCCTGCTGGTCTCTGACTCCCAGCCATATCTGGCACTGACTCTTCCCGCATCTCCGCGTATTCTAATGGATGTTTCGTGGAGAAATGCTTAATCATACTTTAAATATTTCCGTTATACTTAAGTGTGTCCTTGCACACTAAGCACACAGTAGCGTCAGGCATTATTTAGTCCATGTAGGTCCAGACTGGAGCTTTCCTGGCTCGTTTTGAGGCCATGTCTGGTGTCGCACTGTTACAGTACAATGATAAAATAGCTATTTCTGCGAGACACACTCGTCTTTCCTCCTGTTTCTTAAAAACTGTATGAATATTTTTGGAAAGCCCTTATACTTTTTTCTATGACACGAAAAGTTCCTCTACTATAAGGAAATACTAAATGTTGAAAAATTTTGTAATTTAAATTAATACATTTTTTTTTTCTATGTAGGAAGGACACTGGCCAAGGGCACAAAAATCCAATAAAAAAATGCCCACTGTAATGCCAGTCCCATAAAAGTCCCATAAAAGTATATAAACATGGTGCAGTGCGTCACATCCTCCTGTGAAGCAGTGGTGCTGTTTTTCCGTACCTGGCAGTGACGTAAAATTTCCGCCGTTTTCTATTGATGTAAAAACTAAAGAGAACGGGATAAACTACGACACTTAGCCAGACACTTCTGTAAATTGACTATGTATGCAGAAACATTTTGTATAATTACATAAAATTAATTGTTTCAGCCTTCCTTGCATTTCAGAAATTTCAAAATATACACTATGGCATATTTATCTTGGCAGTTGCAGTCGGAATGATGTAGTGAACAGCTAGCTGTCATCTAACTGACTGTCTTCATCCTTCGTGTCCGCCACGATGTAGCTTCTGTTGCGGTCTTTTATCGCTCTTTTCACTCTGCTCTTAGGAATCAGCTAACTGCATGCCTCTCCCTCGCCTTGCAGCAGATTCCTCACTTCTGTGGAATGAATGGTTAGCAGTTAGTCTTTAAACGCGTTTCCGGCCACAATTTTCATATTTTTAAAATATGATATTTCAATATCATATTTTAATATTTTCTACTGACAGTTTCATTACCTTAATTTTCTTCATCACTGCCTTCTAAACCTGATGCAAAAAAGAGATGACGAAGATAATGATATAGTCCGTCACTGTGTGATTAATTGTCATCATCATTTTGTTCGTTTTCATCGTCATCATATATGGATACATCATGGGTTTCTACTAAGTATTAGCATTATCATTTTCTTCATTTTCTTCAGAATCATTTTTTCCTGACTTACTTCGCGAAAGTCACCTCAGCCTAATGCATAACAAAGGTAAGGATACTGAGTATTAATTGCTTCTTCCAGTACTTGTGAATAATTTCCTTCATTACTTCCTTTAATTTCATCGTCACTAGCAAATAGATCCTCGCCTTCGTTATCTGCATTTGCATTCTCATTGTATTCGATTTCTTCATCACTGTCTAATAAACGTAATGCCCAAAAAAGATGACGAGGATAATAATTGTCGTCGTCACTCATTTTTTTTTCCTTGGTCTTTTACAAAAACAGTAGATTTTTAAAAATTATATCATATGACAGTCAGTTCAGCAGAAGACCTTTTTTTTTTTTTTTTGTTCAGGATACGTTCTCCAGCCCGTGCACAAACGTCCTCGCTAGATAAAGTAAGAAGTACTGCTAGAAGTGTTAATCAACTCCCGCGATGAGGCCATAACATGAGCCCTGATACAAGAAGTGTTAATGAATTCCTGTGATGAGGCCATGATATCAGCGCTGATATAATGCTTATACGTGTCACCAGGCACATTCAAAACGTGTTGGCAAAGGCTTTTCAGTACATTTCCCACAGCGTAACTACACTCCTGTTTTTCTTGTTTTTGCCCTAAGTAATTCATTTCATACCCCCTTTGTGTATTCATGGAATGTTATAGTGCAGGATCATCTGTTACCAGCACGAAAAAGAAAAAAAACAGTGGTACGATATTTGTCGTTTGTCTACAACTTCCGTTCCCAGGCCTTATCTCTGATGACATCACTATCACTTCTAGACATACTGCATTTTCTATATATGGTACAGAGAGAGAGAGAGAGAGAGAGAGAGAGAGAGAGAGAGAGAGAGAGAGAGAGAGAGAGAGAGAGAGAGAGAGAGAGAGAGAAACCGCCACTTGTGCATTTTTAACTAATGGTGTGATACAACGTCTCTGTCCATCTATCCATGTGATGCTGAGAGCTTGTAAGTCAACGACAATGTGTTTCCAATACTTTTGGTCTAAATGTAGAATAAAGTAGCAATTATACGCAGATTTAAGAAAAAAAGCATATGTAAAACAAAGTTTTGAGGAAATTTTGCCATATGGGAAAAAAAAACATATATATATATATATATATATATATATATATATATATATATATATATATATATATATATATATATATATATATATATATATATATATTTTCATTATCAAAACAAAATAAATTAGTTTAGCAGAAAAAAGGATAATTAGTGTGTAGAAAGCTATAAGTACAGTAAATAAAGTGATCACCCGCCAACATGAACAATACTGCATGATCAGATTTAGTTGCAGACACACAATAACATTTCTAAACTAGGTTCAAATGTTCTACAGTCACCTTGCTGAAGTGAAATCTCACTCAAAGCCATTAATGATTAACAGTATTCATATGGGGGCAATTTCTCTGTTTTCGCTTTATGATATTCAGTTTAGAGAATAGCCGTTCAACGTCAGCATTGGAAGTTGGAAGCGACAGGGCATTAAGCGCAAATGTAGCAAAGGTCCGGTACTGGAAATTTCCCATGGCGTCTGTAAGTGTCATAAGATGAACATAGAGTAGGCAAATATCATACTTTGGATCTTTAAGATGGTCTGGGAATTTATAAAACTGAACAGTTCTCCACTCGTTATGAACAGCCTGTTTATCATACATATTGGTGATCCTTGGCAGTTCATCCATTAAGTCGCTGAGGGATGACATGTTTGCTCTGGCGGTGGGATCCATTACTTTCCCGGGATGCAAATATCGTGTCAACATCCATAACTTATTATTTAAGTCAAGTCTTTTCTTGATTTCTTGACATAGTACAATAAGAAAAGTCCTACATCTTAACCTGATGTCAATCATCATATCTACATTATTCACATATTCTGGTGCCTGAAACAACGAGTGTAATTTTGCCTCAAGGTAAATTTGATGAACAGGTTTGTGTAGGCTGCCGTTTGCTGGGTTGATATCATATAAGGGAACTTTACAAAGTAAATGCTCCTGACAAATGGAATGTACCAAAAACCGATACAGGCTAGATATTTGTCATGAATCAAATGAAGTGTTGGGCCTTTATTCTGGAACACTAAGTTAAAATTATTTACATGTGGCAAAATGTAATTCAAGAAATGTAGATAGCAGACTATTGCTTGATCCTCTAGTGCCTTCCTAATGTTTTCAACAGCCAGCAACCTACAGTCATAAACCTTACTCTGAAAATACAACCTTGGGGCACTCCACTGCTCCAAAACCCTTGCCACAGCCTCATGTAATGATAACGACCTTGTTGCACTACCATGTAGTATTTTATGCGGTTTTAAATTGCAGAAACCCTGGAATTTCCGAAACTCTGATTTCCTCTTTCCGCTATGTGCAAAATAATCATATATGTTTCGTGGCAATTCCTCGCATGCACGAGGCAAGGTTTTAGCTGCTTCACTAGCACACAAATGGATGCTGTGGAAGACACATCTAAAGACAGTAATGCCAGGACGTTCTTCTCTCAGTCTGCTGGTGACGCTGTTGTAGTTACCCATCACATTTGATGCACCGTCTGATGCGAAACCAGTCAGATTGTCTAATGGGATATTATCAAGTAGCAGACACTGTTTTGTTATGTTAAACAAACCATGACCAGTTGAACCGTTGGCACCATTATATACATCTACAAGGTCCAACATAGCAATTTTGATACCACTTTTTTCTTCATCAAAATATTTTGTCATAACTGCCAAAGATTTTGTTTCACTACAGTCTGTGCTTTCATCAACAATAATACTGAATTTACACTTCCTAAGTTTCTCAGCCAAACACTCATTGGAGAATTTACCTAACTTGTTTACAATATTTGTGCACTTCGTTCTTTTCATTGACATTTCAGCAGCAATTTTTAAGTCTGGGAACATTCGTTTGTTTAAGTCTATGAGGTGATCACAAATGATGAACGGTAGATTATGTTCCGCTAGGAAAATACTGACAAAAGTATTGTTGCGTAAGCAACACCACCTGTCACACCACCTGTCACAAGGGGAGGTGCATGATAGCCGTGATCTTCAATGCGGAAGTTCTGTTGGTCATTTTGAGATGTGCTGGTTGGGGAGACTGACCGTTATTTCTTGGTATGGTCTGCCGCCTTTCTTCTAAGTTTGTATGCTGCCTTGATTTACAGTGACGCTTGAGGCAAGTAACTTCTGCTGTCAAATATTTGTGACACGCTCGACAGTACGCCCGTTTCTTGTCTCCTTCAACTCTCGCCAGCCATGCTTTGAACAAATCGTTTGACAACCACTTTTCTTGGAAACTATGACGTGTAGCCATGATGATAACTGTTGTACAAATACTTTCAGTTACATCAAAGTGCGTTTACTGGATAGCATACAAGATAAATACATTTCACGTAAGTGTACGTTTGCATCCTCACTTCGTTTTCTATCTTGAGAGTAAGTAACTAACAAACTTAAGGGTAACTTTTAAGAATACGTATTTAGGACTGTCAGGAAAGAGTGAAACAATGATAATGTTAACTATATTAGCTGTATAATATATAATGTGAGTAACACTCACATTATATAAGATGCAGTACGTGTTGGTAATAGATATGACACCTCAAAATGCTTCACGCTGCAGGAATTCCACGTTAACCCAAAGAAGTCTGGGTCTCTTCTGACAGTTTCCACAGTTTCCTCTATAGGAGGAGGCAGTAGACATCTGCCGAAACGATAATTACTCCCAGTGAGGTCTAAAGCACTGTTCAGAGAGTGCTGTGAACTTATCATTAAACCCAGCTGTGACCTCACTGAACGTTTCCCTTTGTGTCTACCACAACACAAGGGGGCAGCTTCACAAACCTGCCCCTCCTAAAGACAACTCTTCTTCCTCCACACAAAACTACAAGCACCTAATAACACACACACCCTTCAGTCAAAAATTTTAAAATCACATCCATGGCGACTCCTACATAAGCCTCAGAGTCCCCATCTGGGGAGAGGGACCAAAAATGTCCCCAGGCCGGACTGCCTTCTCTGTCAGAGCGACCCCTAAGTGTGTTGACACCCCCTCAACATTTTCTTCATTAACTTCTGCAACATTCGCGGTCTAAGATCTAATTTTCAATCCTGTAGAACACCACCTCTCACTCTTCTAAACCTCATCTTCTTTTCCTTACTGAAAACTCAGGTGTCTGAGGCAACTGACAGTAGCCCCTTTTCTGTTCCCTCCTACTTTCTCTATCCTCATTTTCGATCTCAAAAGCTGGATGCTGCGTTTATGTGCGCAGTGACTTAACTCTGCTCTCGTGCCCACGCTCTTGAATCTTACAAGTTTTCCACCATCTGGCTACGACTACAGAGCTCACTCTCATACTAAATTTATCTGTGCTGTATACCTCTCACCTAACTCCTCTGACTATAAGAAATTCTTTGACTACTTAACTTCCAAAGTGGAGCACATTCTGACCCTCTTCCCTATAGCAGAGATCTCCCATTCTTGGAGACTTCAATGTTCACCACCAGCTTTGGTTTTCCTCTCCCTTCACTGACCATCCTGGTGAACTAGCCTGCAACTTTGCTATCCTCCATGACCTAGAGCAATTGGTGCAACACCTTACTCATATTCCTAACCGTCTTGGAGATACGCCCAACATTCTTGACCTTTTCTCTGACCTCTAATCCTTCTGCTTATGCTGTCACTCTTTCTTCTCCGTTGGGCCTCCACCGATCACAATCTCATATCTTTATCTTGTCCTATCGCTCCAAGCTCCCTCCTCAGGATCTCTAAGCGAAGGTGCCTCATGGCTTTCTGCCTCTGCTAGTTGGGGGACTTCTGAGGAGGTATTTTTCAGATTTTCCTTGAGAATGACTACTGCTTCTGTGTCAGAGACCCGTCTTTGTGTGCTTGAGCGCATAAAAGAGATGATAGTGTCTGGCATGGAGGCATACATTCTCTCTACTCTTTTTCTCGAACTAAGCCTTCTAAACCTTGGTTTAACACAGCTTGTTCTCGTGCTATACATGATAGAGAGGTGGCCCACAAAAGGTACTTAAGCCTTCCATCACCAGAATCTCATGCACTCTTATATTTCTGCCCGGAACCATGCCATGTCTGTTCTCCAACTTGCCAAAAACTCCTTTCATTAACAGAAAGTGTCAAAACCTTTCAAGATCCTAACTCCCCTCGTGATTTCTGGCATCTAGCCAAACATATCTCCAATAACTTTGCTTTCTTCTTCTTTCCCTCTCCTCTCATTTCAACCAGATGGCACCATCTGCTATCACATCTATTTCCTAAAGCTGAACTCTTTAGCTCAAACCTTTGCTACAAAACTCTACCTTGGACTTGATTCTGGGCTTGTTTCCTCCCTCTCCTCCACCCTCTGACTACTTCATGTTACCTATTAAAATTCTTCGCAATGATGTTTTCCATGCCCTCATGGCTGGCCTGGGAAACCCTCGGAAGGGTTATGGACCTGATGGGGTCCCCTCCTACTGTTCTCCGAAGCACTGTGCCTCTGTGCTTGCAAACTCTTTCCAGCTCTAGTCTGTCAACATCTACCTTTCCTTCTTGCTGGAAGTTTGCCTACATTTAACCTGTTCCTAAAAAGGGTGACCGTTCTAATTCCACTCAAACTACCGTCCTATTGCTTTAATTTCCTGCCTATCTAAAGTTTTTGAATCTATCCTCAACAGGAAGATTCTTAAACATCTATCACTTCACAACCTTCTATCTGATCGCCAGTATGGGTTCCGTCAAGGCTCTGTTCCTAAAAAGGGTGACCGTTCTAATTCCTCAAACTACCGTCCTATTGCTTTAATTTCCTGCCTATCTAAAGTTTTTGAATCTATCCTCAACAGGAAGATTCTTAAACATCTATCACTTCACAACCTTCTATCTGATCGCCAGTATGGGTTCCTTCAAGGCCGCTCTACTGGTGATCTTCTGGCTTTCCTTAATGAGTCTTGGTCATCCTCTTTTAGAGATTTTGGTGAAACTTTTGCTGTTGTCTTGGACATATCCAAAAGCTTTTGATAGAGTCTGGCACAAAGCTTTGATTTCCAAACTACCCTCCTACGGTTTTTATCCTTCTCTCTGTAACTTCATCTCAAGTTTTCCTTTCTGACCGTTCTATTGCTGCAGTGGTAGACGGTCACTGTTCTTTCTCCTAAATCTATTAACAGTGGTGTTCCTCAGGGTTCTGTCCTGTCACCCACTCTCTTCTTATTATTCATTAATGATCTTCTTAACCAAACTTCTTGTCCTATCCACTCCTATAAGCTGATGATAAACCACCCTGCACTTTTCCACGTCTTTTTCATAGATCGTCTCAACCTCCTTCAAGGAGGTAAACATATCACGCCAAGGGAAGCCTACAGAACGCTTGACTTCTGATCTTTCTAAAATTTCTGATTGGGGCAGAGCAAACTTGGTATTGTTCCAATTCCTCAAAAACTCAATTCCTCCATCTATCAACTCACGACACAACCTTCCAGACAACTATCCCCTCTTCTTCAATGACACTCAACTGTCCCCTCTCTTCTACACTGAACATACCTCGGTCTGTCCTTTACTTATAATCTGAACTGGAAACTTCTCTAGCTAAAACAGCTTCTATGAAGTTAGGTGTTCTGAGACGTCTCTGCCAGTTTTTCTCACCCCCCCAGCTGCTAACTCTGTACAAGGGCCTTATCCGTCCATGTATGGAGTATGCTTCACATGTCTGGGGGTTCCACTCCACTCTGCTCTTCTAGACAGGGTGGAATCAAAAGCTTTTCGTCTCATCAACTCCTCTCCTCTAACTGACTGTCTTCAGCCTCTCTCTCACCGCCGCAATGTTGCATATCTAGCTGTCTTCTCTACCGCTATTTTCATGTTGATCTGCTCTTCCTAATCTTGCTAACTGTATGCCTCCCCTCCTTCCGCGGCCTTCGCTGTTAAGACTTTCTTCTTTCTCTCACCCCTATTACTGTCCACAAAGTATCACTGACAGCCGCTGGTTGTCTAACAGTGACAGATAATGCAGTTAAGTCCGCAACTAAAACAAGGGTACGGGTTGAATTGTTAAGTTTCATGACATTATTCTTAATACAATATTTGTTTCATTCATAAAATTGGCGAAAACAGCATTCCGGAAATATTTCCGCTGGTCACGTGACTTCCGTAGAGGTGACGTGTCTGTACGTTTGTTTAGCAGACGAATTTCCGTCAAACAACAGCACTACTCTGAAGACCTTTACTCAACTGGAGGTCAGAATAGAAGCTTCCCCATAATATATATATATATATATATATATATATATATATATATATATATATATATATATATATATATATATATATATATATATATATATATATATATATATATATATATATATATATATATATATATATATATATATATATATTTCTTTTTTTTATGTAGGAAGGACACTGGTCAAGGGCAACAAAATCCAATAAAAAAAATTGGCCACTGAAATGCCAGTCCCATAAAAGGGTCAAAGCAGTGGTCAAAAATTCATGAGTAAGTGTCTTGAAACCTCTCCATTTCAAGGAATTCCAAGTCATAGGGTGGAAATACAGAAGCAGGCAGGGAGTTCCAGAGTTTACCAGAGAAAGGGATGAATGATTAGAGAGTACTGGTTAACTCTTGCAGTTAGAGAGATGGACAGAATAGGGGTGAGAGAAAGAGAAGAAAGTCATGTGCAGTGAGGCCGCGGGAGGAGGAGAGGCATGCAGTTAGCAAGATCAGAAGAGCAGTTAGCATGAAAATAGCGGTGTAGAAGACAGCTAGATATGCAACATTGCAGCGGTGAAAGAGAGGCTGAAGACAGTCAGTTAGAGGAGAGGAGTTGATGAGACGAAAAGCTTTTGATTCCACCCCTGTCTAGAAGAGCAGTATGAGTGGAACCCCCCCAGACATGTGAAGCATACTCCATACATGGACGGATAAGGCCCTTGTACAGAGTTAGTAGCTGGGGAGTGAGAAAAACTGGCGGAGACATCTCAGAACGCCTAACTTCATAAAAGCTGTTTTGCCTAGAGATGAGATGTGAAGTTTCCAGTTCAGATTATAAGTAAAGGACAGACCGAGGATGTTGAGTGTTTCTCTCTTTCTCTCTCTCTCTCTCTCTCTCTCTCTCTCTCTCTCTCTCTCTCTCTCTCTCTCTCTCTCTCTCTCTCTCTCCCTCCTTGGAGGTTCGCTTCCCCTCAAATTTTCCTCCGGCAGAAGTTTCCCTCCGGAGGCTGGTGAAGTATGCGTTCTGAGTGCCTTCCAGTTTTTTATTCAGTTGCAGGCTTCCTCATGACGGCACACCACGCCGCGCCTGCTGAGTGACTGACAACACCCTGTCCAGGAGCGATTCCTGCAGTGGTAATGGTCTGCACATGAACTTTAAAAACACTCTAAATCATCGCCTTCACTCGCCTTTAAACACACACACACACACACACACACACACACACACACACACACACACACACACACACATTTTTTTTATACAATATTTTTATTTGAGTGCCTTCTTGGCGTGCAAGGTGCGGACGTGGAGGGAGTGATGAGAAGGAGGAGGAGGAGAAGGGGAGGAGAGCAATAACAACAACAACAAGAACAACAACAACAACAACAAAAGAAAATGACTACATTACTTACAAAATCCTGTCTTTACAAACTTACAAACCAGTACACTGCTTCTCCATCTTATCCTGTGTTCCATGTGGGTGTGTGCGCGTACCCACAAGCGCGAAAAACAAAAACGTAGCACCCTCATTACAACATTAACCTTCACAGGCCTCAACATCACCCTAATCACCAAGCCGTGTGACCCTCGTGGACTGGAGGTGCTGGCGGCGCGTGAGGTGTGGCCAGCAGTAGTATTTACCTTAGTCCTTGAGCGCCCTGCGGAGATGTCACGGACTCCTCGGTTACCACCGTGGTTCCTGGAGGACAACGTACACTCCCGTGGGGTTTGGGTACGAAGGGGGTTGATCAGGGGGAACGAAGAGGTGAGATCGCATGGTGGCGTGGGGATGTAAAACACAGCGATGCTTTTCACTGGCCGGGGATCATTCACGGCATTTAAAGCTTCCACATGCCGCAAAATTTCTCGTCAACTTAATTTTCTTTCGTTTGCCGTCGATGTGTTCAGGTTTTCTTAGGTGTTTACTATGTCGTGTTTCAGAAAAAAAAAACCACTTTAGTTTAGTCAGGAAGCAACAGCCACACCTACGCTGGCAGCAGTGCCTTGCGTCCACGGTGCTCACAACAGAGTGGCTGGCGGCGGGAGTAGTAAAGGGCAGTGGGGCAGCTGAATCCTCTCCCCAGCCGGGGCTTATTAATTATGAAGACGGTCAAGGTTATTCTGGAAAGAAGAACACCTTGACACCCGAGCTGCATCCATCCCCCAGAAGTACACAGCGAACCATTCATGCTTGGCGTGTGAGGGATGTGTGTGCTTAATTCTTCACCTTGTATGAGTGCGCCCTTCAATGTTTTCATCCCCAGAATACACAGCCAGCTTTTGAAGGCTAGCTTTTGGAGGTTTTCAGAGGAGCGCACGTGAGGATAAGCGCTCATTCCTTCACTACAAGACAATGCTACGAGTGCACCTCCCGGAAGTCAGTGATTTATGTAATATCTCAAGGACTTCAGAATATACGGACAAGCGATTCACGTCAGCTTTTGAGGTTTTCAGAGAGGACTGGCACTTAATACTTCACAACAGACGACACTTTCCGAAGGCCAGTGATTTATGTAGTGTTTCAAGGCTTCAGAACAGACCGAGAGCCATTCACGTAAGCTTTTCACGTTTACAGGAAGTATATGATATGATAAGCGCTCAATCCTTCACGTAAGACAGTTTATTAAGGCATCTCTAAAAAGCCAAAGATTCATGTAATGCTTCAAGGCTTCAGAAGGAACACTCGCTTCACAAAGGTATCGGTGCATACTCTATAATAAACATTTCGAGACCAGTGACGATACGTGTTGGGAAAGGAGTGCTGAGATGTAAACCTTCATGTATAGGTAGAGATGTATTTCGACAGTCTCATTCCACACGTTTCGAATCACTATATAGAAGTACCCATACACTGATCCTTTCCATCTTGGCTGCGTCAATCTAAATACAATACTACGGTCAATTCAAGTGTCGATCATGCCGTGTACTGATAGTCTTTGGAGCGAGTGTGTGAGTGATTTGTCCCCCATTCCTTTATACTTTACAATTTTGAGGAGGAGGACATCTAAGGAAGCTTAGAACGCTCATGCAATATTTTGAGGTTTTTAGAAGGGTACGATGCAATTCTCCTTACCGTAATATTTTACAAACACTCCTGGAGAGACTGAGAACAAAAAGGATAAATTGATGAACGCAAATGATACCTGTTGCTTCTTCTCAGAAAGTACAAATCGTGTTTTGATGTTTTTGTAATCGCTGCTTCCTATAATACAGTTCACACTCCTGGAAAGAGAAATCATAAAAAGGATAATTTGATGGACGGGAATGTTACTGATGACTGACTGCACCCGAGTTTTAGATCCATAACTGTGTAAGATCCTGATAACGCCACTTCTAGGTTCCAGTCAACACACACACACACACACACCACATGTATAAGACAACGACGAGCTGCTGTGAATTAATAAAGAAATAATGTACTGTTAAAGGTAAAAAATCTGGCTATTTGTCAGGTGTGCAATTTTACTACAGCTCTCACTTTCGTCTTGTCACCAACCCGTGAGTTTGAAACGGCCTGCGCTTCTACACGAGCTGTTTTGCTAAGGCCGTACAGTTGGGCTCCCAAGGATGTTTTTCCTATTGATGGTACAAGAATACTGGTTGAACTATCATTAGAATTACGACAACTCTCTTGAGAAACCTCAATAACTTCCACTAGGGCCTCAGAGAAACTAATCAGGAAATGTTTGAATCAGGAAATGTTTGAAAATGTGACCCCTGTGTTGCTGCAAATGCTAAAATGCTTCCAACTGTGTTTCGCATTAGTTAAGATCGAAGCTTCAAACCGACGCTCCAAGTTTACGTTAGACTTTCCCGTTGAAGCAGTGACAGTTCTCTCACTACCACAGTCCACTCAGGTTACTTGCCAAGTGAAGCCTTAACTCTGACTGCTACAACTTTTTCTCAGCTTATTACCACAGTCTGGCATAAGTTTAGACACCGATTTTAAAGACAAGACTCGCATGAAAAAAGGTACCATTGAATATCTAGTAAGGCTTTTTCTAGTATCTGTAGCTTAATTTTTCATGGAGGTAAAACTTCCCTAGTGAAAATAAATGTACAACTCCTACAGGTGTCAGAGGATTAAAACGATAAGGGGCTTCCTGAATTGTACACTACAAGCGCTTTGCATTTGAGAGGCGTGTGGCAGGAACAAACTCATTCGGGCCTCACCGTCACGTCCCTAAACCTATCCTCGTCATTAATTCACCTTTATGAAATTTCTCCACGTACTCATTAAAACTTGATCAGGTAATTAGCAGAAGATGGTGTGCGCTACGTGGCCTTGAATTGGAAACAGCGTCCAAGGTTTTTTTTGTTACGACACGCAATGGAAACGATACACGCCACATATAGAGGATAAGATATATAGATAAACAAATAGAAAGACAGATAGATGGAGAAAGACATAGGTAGACATAGATAGATAGGCTGATATAGATAGATAGATAGATCTCGATAAACAGACCAACAGATACGCATGAAAAAAAGATAGATAAGCAGAATAATTATATAAAATAAATAGAAAGTGATAGAAAAATACTTACTAATATTCTCTTGACAAACACGTGAAAGCTTTAACATCACATCACCTTTTTAAAACATGATAAATATTACATTCAAGGACAAACACAATATACACTTCACCTCCATTAATCCGAGAGAGAGAGAGAGAGAGAGAGAGAGAGAGAGAGAGAGAGAGAGAGAGAGAGAGAGAGAGAGAGAGAGAGAGAGAGACCAAACTGGCAATGGTGTTGAAAGCAAATATGGGATACGGTAACCATGAAACAGTGAGCCGCGGCCCTCAGGACCAGCCGTGACCCGCCCTACACCACCTCAGTAAAATCTGAAAAGCCTCATTAAGACGACGAGGAGGAGGCGGAGTCTGAGTACTCCGTCGTCCCCTTCAATCGTCCTCTCCATTGTCAATTCCGAGATCCCTTATCTTGGAGTTAGTGGAGACTCGGAAGTGTTTTATCCCCGTAATAAGAACGTAAGGGAAGGTGCAAGGGGTCGCTAACTGGAAAGTCAACACGTGGCGGTCTCTACTTATTTTCACCCTCCGTCACAAGAACGTAAGAGAAGTTGCAAGAAGCCAGTGAGCCAACACGTGGTAGGTTCAGGTGTAATGCTTGTGTCCACTCAAACTAGGTGCACATATACATCACCGTGCCAGCAGCCATTCATACCCACCGCTACCAATAGCAACAGTAGTTATGGTCACCTGACTTGTTGCATTTCCCCATAATGTGTATCCTGAACCGTAAGTCTTTTGATATGCTGACAAGTTCAAAAGAAGGGCTAGTCTACAAAATCAAGCCGTGTACCAAAGTAAGTCAGTATGTACTTGTAAGTTTAAGTGAGAAATATATAAATCTGATAACTGATTGATTCTTACTAGATCAGTGGACTTGGGACTGAAGGAAAACACTACGGAAAAGGAAATGCTAGGTGTGCTTTACTCGACTTCTGATCAAGACTATACCATTAGATCACACCTTTCTTTTCCTTTATTCTGTAGCTAGTTTCCTCTCGAATACTGCGGCTGTAAGTGTTGTACAGGTAAGGCAGGTGAATGGGATCAACCTAACTCTCTCCCATGAAAGGCAACAGCAGAACGTTGGCGTAATACGTGCTCTTGTTTCATCTTGTGTCTCCTTTCATTTATCATATTCCACTTATTTTTAGGAAAAGTAATGTAGCTAAACAATCTCGTTAAGGACTTAAACATATATTCCTACTCGAAATTAAGTAATATTAACTTGAATACTTGAATACCCATCATTCCCATTCATAAATCTGTCTAATCTTCTCTTATTTACTTTTTTTTTAAATTGTTCTAACTAATAACCTCGTAGCAAAATGTATTCCAGCCTTGCCATCCAATTTAAGAACCAATATTCTCCTATCTCATTTTCAAATCTAGCTTAATCAGAGTTGAACCCGTTACTTCTCATCCAATCTGATATCTAGGCCAGTCATGTATGAAAAAAGTATTAATGCGATGGTACAGATTGATAAGGAAGTGTAGAGCACAGTGCGGAGTGACAGGCTGAGAGGCGAAATTGGGTTTGATGAAGGAGAGGAACAGACGGTAAGCGGTGATGGACGTGCTTTGTAGAAATCGTGAGGAGCGGAGGGTGGCAGGTGAGTGGCAGGCAGTGGGTGAGTGAGGGTGATGAGGGACGGGCATGAGTGTGTGTGTGTGTGTGTGTGTGTGTGTGTGTGTGTGTGTGTGTGGAGACGTGGGGACAGAGACGTGAGCTGCGAGTGGCTTGGAGTATCTGTGAAAGAGAAGGTGGTGGTTGGTAATGAGATGCACTGATGTATATTAGGGAGTTGTGAGTGAGGAGCAGGTGTTTGAATGGTAGAGGCGCTGCGGCTAAGAAGGAAGTGTTACGATTTATCACTGGGAAGTATTGTGGCGGAGATGAGGTGGTTGTGTGTGATGTTTAAGTTCTTATATAAAATTCCGTGAACATTGCATCAACAAGATTTCCCTTCAAGTAACTCTTCCCAAAAATACGAGTGACTACCGTGTTAAGTTACGATCTCATGATAAACTAGGCAAGGAAAGGT
>NW_026973733.1:0-2500 GCF_035594125.1 Scylla paramamosain
CATAAATTCTATAATGCTTTGCTTATCATAGAGACATAAAAAAAAAAAATAATAATAATAAAAATAAATAAATTAATTAATTTAAAAAATCAAAATAAATAGATATATAAATTAATTAATCAATCAAATAAATTTCTATGCTTCACCTTTATAGCATTCGTATGAATGTCAAAACAAAACAAAAAATATAAATATAAATAATAATATGAAAAAAAAAAATTACTAAATATATGAAAAATAGCATTACTACTACTACTACTACTACTACTACTACTGCTACTACTACTACTATTTTTTTTTTTTTTTTTATGTAGGAAGGACACTGGCCAAGGGCAACAAAAATGTAATAAAAAAAATGCCCACTGAAATGCCAGTCCCATACAGGGGTCAAAGCAGTGGTCAAAAAATGATGAATAAGTGTCTTGAAACCTCCCTCTTGAAGGAATTCAAGTCATAGGAAGGTGGAAATACGGAAGCAGGCAGGGAGTTCCAGAGTTTACCAGAGAAAGGGATGAATGATTGAGAATACTAGTTAACTCTTGCGTTAGAGAAGTGGACAGAATAGAGGTGAGAGAAAGAAGAAAGTCTTGTGCAGCGAGGCCACGGAAGGAGGGGAGGCATGCAGTTAGCAAGATCAGAAGAGCAGTTAGCATGAAAATAGCGGTAGAAGACAGCTAGATATGCAACATTGCGGCGGTGAGAGAGAAGCTGAAGACAGTCAGTTAGAGGAGAGGAGTTGATGAGACGAAAAGCTTTTGATTCCACCCTGTCTAGAAAAGCAGTATGAGTGGAACCCCCCTCAGACATGTGAAGCATACTCCATACATGGACGGATAAGGCCCTTGTACAGAGTTAGCAGCTGGGGGGGTGAGAAAAACTGGCGGAGACGTCTCAGAACACCTAACTTCATAAAAGCTGTTTTAGCTAGAGATGAGATGTGAAGTTTCCAGTTCAGATTATAAGTAAAGGACAGACCGAGGATGTTCAATGTAGAAGAGGGGGACAGTTGAGTGTCATTGAAGAAGAGGGGATAGTTGTCTGGAAGGTTGTGTCGAGTTGATAGATGGAGGAATTGATTTTTTGAGGCATTGAACAATATCAAGTTTGTTCTGCCCCAATGAGAAATTTTAGAAAGATCAGAAGTCAGGCGTTCTGTGGCTTCCCTGCGTGATATGTTTACCTCCTGAAGGGTTGGACGTCTATGAAAAGACGTGGAAAAGTGCAGGGTGGTATCTTCAGCGTAGGAGTGGATAGGACAAGAAGTTTGGTTTAGAAGATCATTAATGAATAATAAGAAGAGAGTGGGTGACAGGACAGAACCCTGAGGAACACCACTGTTAATTGATTTAGGAGAAGAACAGTGACCGTCTACCACAGCAGCAATAGAACGGTCAAAAAGGAAACTTGAGATGAAGTAAACAGAGAGAAGGATAGAAACCGTAGGAGGGTAGTTTGGAAATCAAAGCTTTGTGCCAGACTCTATCAAAAGCTTTTGATAATTATGTCCAAGGCAACAGCAAAAGTTTCACCAAAATCTCTAAAAGAGGATGACCAAGACTCAGTAAGGAAAGCCAGAAGATCACCAGTAGAGCGGCCTTGACGGAACCCATACTGGCGATCAGATAGAAGGTTGTGGAGTGATAGATGTTTAAGAATCTTCCTGTTGAAGATAGATTCAAAAACTTTAGATAGGCAGGAAATTAAAGCAATAGGATGGTAGTTTGAGGGATTAGAACGGTCACCCTTTTTAGGAACAGGTTGAATGTAAGTAAACTTCCAGCAAGAAGGAAAGGTAGTGTTGACAGACAGAGCTGAAAGAATTTGAATAGGCAAGGTGCAAGCATGGAGGCATTGTTTCGGAGAACAATAGGAGGGACCCCATCCGGTCCATAAGCCTTCCGAGGGTTTAGGCCAGCGAGGGCATGGAAAACATCATTGCGAAGAATTTTAATAGGTGGCATGAAGTTGTCAGAGGGTGGAGGAGAGGGAGGAACAAGCCCAGAATCGTCCAATGTAGAATTTTTAGCAAAGGTTTGAGCAAAGATTTCAGCTTTAGAAATAGATGCGATAGCAGTGGTGCCATCTGGTTGAAATAGAGTAGGGAAAGAAGAAGCAGCAAAGTTATTGGAGATACTTTTTGGCTAGATGCCAGAAATCACGAAGGGAGTTAGAGAGAGAGAGAGAGAGAGAGAGAGAGAGAGAGAGAGAGAGAGAGAGAGAGAGAGAGAGAGAGAGAGAGAGAGAGAGAGAGAATGTGTGTGTGTGTATATGTGTCGGTTGGGTTGTGAAGGATGGGAAAAACCAGCAAGCCTCGGCTCCACTGACTGATCGATACTTGAATGTAATTCAAGTAAGGCGAAGTTAGGTTAGATTAGGTCAGGTCAGGTTAAGTTAGGTTAGGTTAGGTTAATTTAGGTTAGGTTGTTAGTGTTAGTTTAGGGTAGTTTAGGTGATGTTACGTTATGTTAGGTTAGGTTAGGTTAAGTTAGGTTATGTTAGG
>NW_026973733.1:7500-20000 GCF_035594125.1 Scylla paramamosain
ATATTTATTCTCGGTCACTTGCGTGCCTGACTAAATAATAATAATAATAATAACAAATAACTAACTCGAAAATAAATACACTACTTGCTTATTATTGATATACCAGTATAGTCTACACAACTCTCTAGATGTTTGAACGTGTGGCTCCGAAGAGGAGCCGGATTGATGGTGATATTGGCTGAAGGGGAGGGAGGCCCTTTATTTACTTCTTCTCAGTCTTCTTGGGAAGGAGCACGGCCTGAATGTTGGGCAGCACGCCACCCTGTGCAATGGTGACTCCGGAGAGGAGCTTGTTAAGTTCCTCGTCGTTGCGGATGGCCAGCTGCAGGTGACGTGGGATGATGCGAGTCTTCTTGTTGTCACGGGCGGCATTGCCGGCAAGCTCAAGGACTTCAGCAGCCAGGTACTCCATAACTGCCGCAAGGTACACGGGGGCACCAGCACCCACGCGCTCGGCGTAGTTGCCTTTCCTTAGAAGGCGATGAATCCTGCCGACCGGGAACTGGAGTCCAGCACGACTGGAACGGGACTTTGACTTTCCCTTCACCTTTCCTCCCTTGCCGCGTCCAGACATGATAATGGATGTTGTGGTAGTAGTAGTAGTAGTAGTAGTTGTTGTTGTTGGTGATAAATGAGGAGCGCGAGTACTCTAACCTCGTCGGTAGCTCTGCGAGCAAGTAGTGAATTTTGGGAAAAACGGCTATATATACGCGAGATCAGATCGGCCCAGAGCGCGTCTGGACCAATCAGGACGCTCGCTGAGGTGGCGACTCCTGATCCTGAGTAGGCACGCTAATATATATACCACTTTTCAACTGAGAAAACGCATTCAGTGTTCCCCAGTGTACCAACAGTGTTCCCCAGTGTTGTGCTCCCTCCATAGAATGCCCCAGCATCCAGGACATTCCATACAGTGCGGGTGTATTGTTTTGCATGGATAAACTGTAGTGAAGTGTTTGCGAAGTGAGCGAGTGTCTGTGTAGTGAAGTGAAGTGTGCCCCCAGTGCAGTGTTCTCCCGAGTGTGCGTATGCAGGGTTAAGCTTCGACTCCGGTCAGGCGCTGGACGGGTGACCGCCCGCTCCCCCCAGTGCCTAGGATTAGCCCCAACAGTGTGTGTGTTAGTGCTGTGCAGCAAGACCTTGGTGAAGTATTAGTGTTGTGTGCCCAGTGCAGTGCTTCTTACGCAGCTCCGGCTGCGTTAGTGCACACCAAGTGTGCAGTGCTGTGCCCCGGCGTAAGGAATCCTCGCCACGGGGCATGGGTGACCAGCCCGTTTTTAGGCGGCTGCTGCGCAGGCTCTGACCGGCATCATGGGCCGAGTCAGAATAAAACACCCCAACCCCAGAGACATTGGGGTGCGCCGGCGCCTCCTCGCCCTCCTGGCCCCGACCATCAAGGTTACTAGGCTTATACCGGCCAGTGACGCTGTGGTGGTTCTCACACCCACAGACAAGGACGCCGATGCTATCTTCCAGGATGGCATGCCTGCTCGACTGTCTGGTGATGGATTCACCCCCCTGTTGCCCCCTGAGCTCCGAGCACAGCGCACGGTGATCTGCTCAGGACTGGACGAACTTATATATGAGCACACGGCGGAGGAAATCGCCGACGAAGTAGGAAGCCAGCATGATTGGGCCGCCGTGGAGGGTGTTTTCAAGTTCCCTCGCTCACCCACCATGAAGATAACCTTCACGCGTGCAGATATGGCCACGAAGGCTCTGACAGAAGGCTTGCACCTTTTTTGTATCCACGTGCCAGGGCACCAGTTGCGGCAGGAGACATACACACCTCTCCTGACCTGTAATAGGTGCAACGCCGTGGAAGAACACCACACCAGGAGCTGCCCCCACCCAGCGGATTACGTCCGGTGTTCTGAGTGCGGCAGCCGGGAACACACCTTCAGGAACTGTTCTGCCACAACAAAATCATGCCTCAACTGCGGAGGGGACCACAGCGCCAGAGCCATGCGGTGTCCCACCCGCAAGGAGGCCCTGAAGAAGAAGGAGGAGGCGATGCGCCAGGCTCGCACCAAGCCAGGCGTATCATTCGCTCAGACGACGTCTGCCTCGCTCCCGGCCACACCCCAACCCCCCAACCTTGGACCTATCGACCCCACCAAGTCGCTGACCGGATTGATGTGCTTGCTTCACGCACATCTTTCCAATGTGGCCTCTCCAGGGTGCTTCCAACAGACTCTCTCAGCGAGTCTTGCCGAGAATGGTCTGCCCAACGTGAAGCTTCCTCCACCGCCACCTCTTCAAGCTCCGGATGCCTTCGCCAGGGCTGTCTCCCTTGCGACCTCCCTGGCCGCTCCCACAGCACCTCCAGTCTCCACACCTTCCACCACCGCCCAAGGCGCCACAGAAGACTCCGCTTCCGCTGCCTCCTCAGCCTCAGAGGACTCTGAGGACGAGGACGACCAGCAAAACGACGTCGAGGTCATCAGGTTTGGCTTCATGGCCAAGACAGATAAGAGGAAGACCCCCAACACCCGGAGGGAGTTCAACCATGCTCTCCGTCATGGGGCACTGGTACTCTGCCACACTGGGCCTTCAGGAGCGGAGGAAGCGGTCTTAGACCACGTGAAGGAGAACCTAGACTCCCTCACGGACTGGACCATCTACTCCACCGAAGACCACGAACGCGCAAAGAAGGCTCCCCGGCAAATTGTGGCGGACTTACTCCCCGGTAGGCTGTCTGTAACACGCGAATAATGCCCCGTCTCCGAGTAATCCAGCACAATGTACTCCATTGGGACACACGTAAGTTTGACCTTACTAACACATATAGACAATTTGACCCTGACGTTGTTCTCATCAACAGCCACGGACTGCGCGACGAGACTAGACTTAAGATCCCTGGATTTAGGATATACCAACAGAACGTCAGTAACGAAATAAATGACGGAGTGGCAATTGCTATAAAGTCTCACACACGACACAAAGTCCATGGCGACTTTTTGTCGGAGACGTTAGCTATCGAAATTGAAACAATAGACGGACCCCTCCTTATTGCCACCAGCTACCTCCCTCCCCGCAGACCTTACCTTCCCCATCCTGACTTCCTCCGACTCCTCCGCAGACAGACACCTGTTTTCCTTGTCGGGGACTTGAACGCCCGACATCCCTATTTAGGATACACTACTTCCAACCAGGTAGGGAGAGACATAGTAGACTATCTTCGACGACAGACTGCACTCCATATCGGCCCTTTCTTTCCCACCTACTTTGATTTTCGGACTGCCTCAACTCCTGACATAGCTCTAACTAACAGGGTGAATTTTCTTCATTACTCCTTCACGCCTGGACCTCTGACGACTAGTGACCACATACCTACTATCCTCGATATTTCCACCTCCCCGCTCCTCATCCCTAGTGTCAGGAGGTATAACTATAAAAGAGTAAACTGGGACGCGTTTTCTGAGGACGACGCCCTACAGATGACAGACCTACCAGACGTGACCTACGGCACCCTGGAGGACATTGACGCAGCACTAGAGACATGGATGACCACAGTCAAGACCACTGCTGACAGACACATACCCCTGACCTCCCACAAAATTAGGTCCGCCCCAAGACCCTCCCGAACGACGCAGCTGCTGCGGATTCAATTCCAGGCGCTACGTGACAGAGCGAGCCAGAGAGGCTGGACTTACGATGAGTACAGGCAGTACAGACATGTTAAAGCTATACTGCACGACTCGCGACAAACAGAAGCTAGGACGCACTGGGGGAGGAAGTTGGCAAGCTTAGCTGCCAACCACCGTGATCCCAGGAAGTTTTGGAGAGAAATCAAGTGTCTCTCAGGTAGAACGACAGGACCAGACGCGTACCTAATAGACATTACAGGTGACAAGAAGTTCACGAACGAGGAAAAAGAACACCTTTTCACGTCCATTTGGGACCGTGTGTACAGAGAGGACTACGACGACGACTTTGACGACAATGACCATGTGCTGGATTACATGGCACATGCCGTGTACAGAACCTACCCGTTCGACTCTGCTGATCCTGCCCGTCTCACAGGTACCTCCCCACTGGACTGTTTTATTTCCGCTCAGGAGATGGCTGCCGCGATCAAATGTGGCAAGCCGACTAGCCCTGGCGGCAGCAAGATAAACAAGACTATACTCTCTTATCTTCCAGCTTCGGCGCTAGCCAGATTAAGGGCAATCTTCAATGCGGCGCTCTCAGCAGGATATTTCCCGGACGGATTCAAGCAGGCGGAGATGAGGATGATTCCTAAGGCCGGCAAGACTCCGACTCGTCCGGAGAACTACCGCCCCATCTCCCTGCTGGAGGTACCGGGGAAGCTGCTGGAGAGGGTTGTCTCCGCTCGGCTGCGCACCTATCTGGAGACGGGAAACCATCTACACCCAGCGCAGTATGGTTTCCGGAGCGGCAGGGGCACTGTCCATGCCATCGCTCTGGCAACCGAGACCATCGCCATACACCAGGCCAATAGGTACCGCTGTAACTTGGTGCTGCGGGACGTGAGTAAGGCGTTTGACCGTGTCTGGCACCTTGGGCTGAAGTACAAGCTCCTTCACCTGGGGCTGCCTGCACCGGTTGAGCGCCTTCTCTGTGACTTCCTGGACGACAGGACGGCGAGGGTGAGGGTAGGGGGCCACCTCGGTCCAGCTTTTCCCCTCGCCACAGGAGTTCCGCAGGGCAGTGTGCTGTCGCCCACCCTGTACAGCATTTATACCAGCGATTGTCCAGCCTCAGAGGCTGGTATCAATTTACTGTATGCTGACGATGTCTCCCAGATTATTTTCCACCCAGGTCGCTCCAGCTTGATGACGAACGCCCGCACTGCCAGAGAGATCGCCCGCATCAATGCCTTCGAGAGGGAGTGGAGGATCAGGACAAACCTGGCCAAGTTTAAGGTCGTCCCCCTCGCCACAAAGACCCCCGCCCCACTGCTAGTGGATGGGGATGAGGTTGAGTTTAGCCCCAGGGGCACCCTCCTGGGGCTCTCCATATCCACAACTGGGTACACTTCACACGTGTCCCAGAGAGTGGCAAAAGCGAAGTCGGCCCTCACCAGGCTGTACCGCTTCAGGGATCTGACCACTGGTCTCAAGCTCCACCTAATAAAGGCTTTGATTTTGCCCATTCTAACTTATCCACCTATTCCCTTGCATGCTCTCTCTAAAACAGCCATCAGCAAGCTTCAGCGGGTCCAGAACAACGCCCTGAGGTTCGCCTTCGGCACCAGATGGGACGACTTTGTCACCTCGGCTGCTCTTCACGAAGCCGCATCCCTCCCAGCCCTGAACGTCCGCCTTCACGATATGGCCGCCAGGGTTTGGGAACAGATGGATGCCGAGGAATGGGATCAGTTCCAGGCGCTGAGGACACAGCACGACGAGGCTCTACCCCGGGAACACGCCGGGTTCCCCAGGAGTCTTCGCCGAGTGCAAGACCCGCCTCCCGAACCCCGATACAGGTGAATGTTATATTTCCGTAACTCATTCCCCTATTAAATTCACAATCTACCTGTATCACTACTAGAAATTAGTCACTCTCCCCCCAAGCACTCTTTTACTGCTAGATAATTTGTCCGCAGATCACGCCATTATCATCACCGACTGCTGACTGAGAGAGAGCGAGCATCTGTCCTTCTCCTTCTGAGAGTAGAGGTACCGTGACGACAGTGGTGGACTGCAGCTAGCCACTAAGAGATCTGCCAGGCCTGATGACGCCCCCGGCGACACCGACGGCATACCCAGTGGTGGTTCCAGCATCGCGAACTTCCCCTCGCCCCCCCGCGCCCCGAGTCGCCGAGGGACCGGCCGACGTCCTGGCGAGGGGTAATCGTCCTCCGGGGTAGCCTGCTCAGCCCCCGGCAGCGGGACCGAGTTCGGGAAACGCACAGCTGAGGGGTTGGCTGGGGCTGACGGCGCCGCAGGCGTCGCCGAAGGCCTCCCCTTTGAACTCCCCCCCGAACCACCGACAGCGACTCCTAGAACCTCCGACATCGACCCGCGCCCAAGACACCTGCCCACCACCCTCTCCCCCGTCGCAGGACTCCCGAAATAATCGAGTGTATCGTTACAGTGCACAGTGAACATCCACGCGTGTTCTGTGACTCTCATGTTTATTTTGTACGTGATATTGTGACGATTTTTGCTCCCTCGTGTCTTATTTCTTCTTAAGCATTATGTACTCCTTAACGTTTCTACTGTGTCCCTCTGCATTTGACTCTCATGTTTATTTTGTACAAGCTATTGTGACAATTTTTGCTCCCTCGTGTCTTATTTCTTCTTAAGCATTATGTACTCCTTAACGGTTCTACTGTGTCCCTCTGCATTCTTTTTTCCTCCTCTCGATGTTTCCTCCCTTCTACCTTCGTCCCCCTAACTTCACCTCTCTTAAGCTAGTGCATCTCTCTTACCATCCTCTTCTTGCACCGCCTTCTCCAAACAATCTACTTTATGTGTGTCTTCTAGTTGCCCTTTACGACTCACCTGCTAACTCAGGTTTCCACCAAGAACTCATGTTCTGTAAATATTTTATGTCATTGCAACGTACTTGTAAATGTTATGTAAATATTATATGTAACCCTCCCCCACTCTATTCTATCTCACAGCAGTGCGGGTGGTTTTCCTCCGGGGACTCCGGTTTCCACCCTACAAATCGCTCTTGTACTGCCCTGTGACACTCATTACTTTACAGTAGCAAGCCTGACCGCCCGGCAACTTTTTTTCTCCCACTGTACTTCTATTTCTCCTCACTTTTTCTTCCCTGTGTACCAGTCTTGGTACACACACTGCCCCTTCTTGTAACACCCCCCTTTTTCTAAATAAAAACTTGAAAACTTGAAACTTGAAAACGCACACTCGTTCTCACAGCAGTACGGCGACACTATGCCTCCCAAAGCATCAGGAAAGGCTGCCAAGAAAGCTGGCAAGGCACAGAAGGCCATTGCCAAGGGCGACAAGAAGAAGAAGCGCAGGAGGAAGGAGAGCTACTCCATCTACATCTACAAGGTGCTCAAGCAAGTCCACCCAGACACTGGCGTGTCCTCCAAGGCCATGTCAATCATGAACTCGTTCGTGAATGACATTTTCGAGCGCATCGCTGCCGAGGCATCCCGCCTGGCACACTATAACAAGCGCTCCACCATCACCAGCCGGGAAATCCAGACCGCTGTCCGTCTTCTTCTGCCTGGTGAACTGGCAAAACACGCTGTTTCTGAAGGCACCAAGGCTGTTACCAAGTATACCTCCTCCAAGTAAACAGGCGGCCAGT
This sequence comes from Scylla paramamosain, assembly GCF_035594125.1. Classification (NCBI taxonomy): domain Eukaryota; kingdom Metazoa; phylum Arthropoda; class Malacostraca; order Decapoda; family Portunidae; genus Scylla; species Scylla paramamosain. Next base: position 14,758 of record NW_026973733.1, read on the forward strand.
ATACTGCTGCCAGTATAAAATAATACCCGGCTCCATTGGAGCCACACTTGAAAAGGAAAAAAGATACGATATAGACAAATGCATTATTATTATAATTATTGTTATTATTATTAATATTATTATTATTATTATTTTTATTATTATTATTATTATTATTATTATTATTATTATTATTATTATTATCATTATTAATAATATTAATATTGTTGTTTTTATTATGATTATTATTATAATAATTATTGTATCATTATTATTATTATTATTATTATTATTATTATTATTATTATTATTATTATGCTTATTATTATCGTGATTATTATTCTGTGGAGATAAAGAAAAGATAAAAAAAAAATAGAGATAAAGAAAGATAAAAATTCTCCCAAGTGAAAGAGATATGGCCATGGAAGAGGGAATAATAATAATAATATAAAAAAAAAAAAAGGGGGGAAGGATATTGAGTTGAAAGTCGATACCTGATACTGAAAGATGGAAAATAAATATTTTCTTCCACAAAACCAAACAGATTGTCTATGAAAATTCTTTAATGAAAGAGATGTTTGGCCCTAAAAAGGGCCTAGATATTGCTGTTATGAAGATCATTCGTGGATGACTTCTTAGGCACGCTCGCCACGGATGCGACGAGCCAGTTGGATGTCCTTTGGCATGATAGTCACGCGCTTGGCATGGATGGCGCACAGGTTGGTATCCTCAAACAGACCCACGAGGTAAGCCTCGGAAGCTTCCTGGAGAGCCATGACAGCAGAGGACTGGAAGCGGAGGTCAGTCTTGAAATCCTGAGCAATTTCACGCACCAGGCGCTGGAAAGGCAGTTTCCTGATAAGCAGCTCAGTGCTCTTCTGATAACGGCGGATCTCACGGAGAGCAACGGTTCCAGGCCTGTAACGGTGGGGTTTCTTGACACCTCCAGTGGCTGGAGCAGACTTGCGAGCTGCCTTTGTAGCAAGCTGCTTGCGGGGCGCCTTGCCACCAGTGGACTTGCGAGCCGTTTGCTTGGTACGTGCCATAGTTGTGGTAACAACAACTCACAACGAACACTCAGCTGAGTCTGCCCGCGCTTCCCACAAAATCCCTTTATATATGAATCGGGTGGGCCCGACGACTCCAACCCTGCCTTGTGATTGGTCAGAAACGTCCAGTGAGGCTCATCGCCCACGCAGTCACCGCATGAAAGATGTGATCATTATTGTTAGTCTAATTCATTTTGTTCTTATTCTTATTCTTATTCTTATTCTTTCTTCCCTCATTCATAACAAATCTTGGAAAATATACAGCAGAACTGACATGTCATTTAAAATTCTAAGACAATTAGCAAGAAAGTTGTGATATTCTTATTTTTTTCATTCTTTTTATTCTATTTTTTTCTTATTCTTGTCATAATTAATATTGTTATCTTTATTATTTTCATTTTTTTTTATTATTCTTCCTTATCTTATTCTTATTTATCCTACTTTTAGAGAGATGAGGCTTGTGCGGTCACCCATCCAAGTTCTGCCCGGACCCCCTGCTTAACCTTGCTGATCCCGCCGTCAGCTGATTGGTCAAGAGCGGAGAACAAGGTGTTGGGAGGGCTTATTTCTCTTATTCTTATTCTTTCCTGTATTGTTGTTGCATTGTTGTGCTGAAAATGTTGGAAAATATGCACTAAAATTAACCCTTCATTCATAATTCTACGACAATTAGCAAGAGAGATATATTATTACTTTTTTCCCTTATTTTTGTTCTTTTTATTCTTAATCTTCTTTTTTTTATTATAGTTGTTATTGTTATTTTATTATTTTCGTTTTTCGTTCATTCTCCTCATTCTTATTGCTATTTTTTTCTATTCTCAGAGAGATGAGGCTTTTGTGGTCACCCATCCAAGTTCTTCCCGGACCCCCTGCTTAACTGCGCTGATCCCGCCGTTAGCTAATTGGCCAAGACCGGAGAACTAGGTGTTGGGAGGCCTTCTTTCTATTATTCTTATTCTTTCTTCCCCCATTCATATCGTTGTATTGGAAATGTTGGAAAATATACAAAAGAATTCACCCTTCTATGACAATTAGGAAGAAAGACATGGGATGCTTTCTTTCTTTTTTTTTATATTCCTTTATTGTAATTTTTCTTATTCTTGTTATAATAATTCTTACTGTTATCTTTATTACTTAAAATTTTCGTTCATTCTCCCTATTCTTATTCTTATTTTTTTTATTTATTTATTTTTTTTCAGACAGATGAGGCTTGTGTAGTCACCCATCCAAGTATTGCCCGAAACCCCTGCGTAATCTCGACGATTTCATTTGACAATACCTATTTACTTATTTATTTATTATTATATTTATTAAAAAAAAAAAAGAAGAAAAGAAGATGAAGAATAAGGTATGTAATCGAAATACTCTCTCTATACTGTAGCAATAGTTTAGCTGGATGTACTTGTATTGTGTCAAAAATACTTGCAATATCTGCAATTGTAACCTGCAGTGTCGGCATAATGCATAATTAAGCAATGAAAAGAAAAATTAATAAAAGAATAAATGAAAAAAAGAAAGAAAAAAAGATACAATTAACAATTAAATATATTAGCTACCCCTCTACGTTTCTTTATCACTGCAGAAAAATGGAAACATTTTAACGTAGACTTGTCAAAATTCAACTGAAATTAAGGGTTAAATAAGGATTGTCACCCCTTCCCCAGAGGATATTCATTGTCTTTTAATATATATATATATATATATATATATATATATATATATATATATATATATATATATATATATATATATATATATATATATATATATATATATATATATATATATATATATATATATATATATATATATATATATATATATATATATATATATATATATTCTTTTTATTTAAAGTCTTATTTAGAGAGAGAGAGAGAGAGAGAGAGAGGTAACGTCCTTGAGGATAGCAGCTCGTCTACGCTCCGCTCAGTGATCAGCGTTAGAATGTAATTCCTCATTTCTTTAAAAAAAAAAAAAAAAAAAAAAAAAAACAGAAACTTTATTTAGGGGGCTTGCTGGAAACAAACTACAATGGAGGAAAGAACAATATGTCTGCTATATGACCCACCCAGTTAAATTTTCAAGAAGCAAACGCAAGTTGGAAAATACGAGGAAGATAAATTTTCATTTATATACGTTTTATGGTAATTTCTGCCACGCCTTCCTCTATTCATCAAACGTCACTGACACTTATTCCCTTTATTTTTTACTTTACAGAATCTTTTGTAGGGCAAGACTCTAGAGGATATGTGCTTTCATAAATTCTATAATGCTTTGCTTATCATAGAGACATAAAAAAAAAAAATAATAATAATAAAAATAAATAAATTAATTAATTTAAAAAATCAAAATAAATAGATATATAAATTAATTAATCAATCAAATAAATTTCTATGCTTCACCTTTATAGCATTCGTATGAATGTCAAAACAAAACAAAAAATATAAATATAAATAATAATATGAAAAAAAAAAATTACTAAATATATGAAAAATAGCATTACTACTACTACTACTACTACTACTACTACTGCTACTACTACTACTATTTTTTTTTTTTTTTTTTATGTAGGAAGGACACTGGCCAAGGGCAACAAAAATGTAATAAAAAAAATGCCCACTGAAATGCCAGTCCCATACAGGGGTCAAAGCAGTGGTCAAAAAATGATGAATAAGTGTCTTGAAACCTCCCTCTTGAAGGAATTCAAGTCATAGGAAGGTGGAAATACGGAAGCAGGCAGGGAGTTCCAGAGTTTACCAGAGAAAGGGATGAATGATTGAGAATACTAGTTAACTCTTGCGTTAGAGAAGTGGACAGAATAGAGGTGAGAGAAAGAAGAAAGTCTTGTGCAGCGAGGCCACGGAAGGAGGGGAGGCATGCAGTTAGCAAGATCAGAAGAGCAGTTAGCATGAAAATAGCGGTAGAAGACAGCTAGATATGCAACATTGCGGCGGTGAGAGAGAAGCTGAAGACAGTCAGTTAGAGGAGAGGAGTTGATGAGACGAAAAGCTTTTGATTCCACCCTGTCTAGAAAAGCAGTATGAGTGGAACCCCCCTCAGACATGTGAAGCATACTCCATACATGGACGGATAAGGCCCTTGTACAGAGTTAGCAGCTGGGGGGGTGAGAAAAACTGGCGGAGACGTCTCAGAACACCTAACTTCATAAAAGCTGTTTTAGCTAGAGATGAGATGTGAAGTTTCCAGTTCAGATTATAAGTAAAGGACAGACCGAGGATGTTCAATGTAGAAGAGGGGGACAGTTGAGTGTCATTGAAGAAGAGGGGATAGTTGTCTGGAAGGTTGTGTCGAGTTGATAGATGGAGGAAATTGATTTTTTGAGGCATTGAACAATATCAAGTTTGTTCTGCCCCAATGAGAAATTTTAGAAAGATCAGAAGTCAGGCGTTCTGTGGCTTCCCTGCGTGATATGTTTACCTCCTGAAGGGTTGGACGTCTATGAAAAGACGTGGAAAAGTGCAGGGTGGTATCTTCAGCGTAGGAGTGGATAGGACAAGAAGTTTGGTTTAGAAGATCATTAATGAATAATAAGAAGAGAGTGGGTGACAGGACAGAACCCTGAGGAACACCACTGTTAATTGATTTAGGAGAAGAACAGTGACCGTCTACCACAGCAGCAATAGAACGGTCAAAAAGGAAACTTGAGATGAAGTAAACAGAGAGAAGGATAGAAACCGTAGGAGGGTAGTTTGGAAATCAAAGCTTTGTGCCAGACTCTATCAAAAGCTTTTGATAATTATGTCCAAGGCAACAGCAAAAGTTTCACCAAAATCTCTAAAAGAGGATGACCAAGACTCAGTAAGGAAAGCCAGAAGATCACCAGTAGAGCGGCCTTGACGGAACCCATACTGGCGATCAGATAGAAGGTTGTGGAGTGATAGATGTTTAAGAATCTTCCTGTTGAAGATAGATTCAAAAACTTTAGATAGGCAGGAAATTAAAGCAATAGGATGGTAGTTTGAGGGATTAGAACGGTCACCCTTTTTAGGAACAGGTTGAATGTAAGTAAACTTCCAGCAAGAAGGAAAGGTAGTGTTGACAGACAGAGCTGAAAGAATTTGAATAGGCAAGGTGCAAGCATGGAGGCATTGTTTCGGAGAACAATAGGAGGGACCCCATCCGGTCCATAAGCCTTCCGAGGGTTTAGGCCAGCGAGGGCATGGAAAACATCATTGCGAAGAATTTTAATAG
>NW_026973733.1:25000-37500 GCF_035594125.1 Scylla paramamosain
AAACCAATGTAAGGAGAAAGAACAAGTGTGCTCTAAGTGTGCAGCTAAGGGCCACGATTATAGAAACTGCCAATCAACCACATTAAAATGCGCTAACTGTGACGGCGAACACGTTGCTGTCTCGTTCAAATGCCCAGTTAAACGCACCCAGCAGCAACAACAAAACTCCATAACAGCAACACCAACAACCTCTTCACAGCCAAACAACTCCTACGCTCAAGCAGCCACACCTGCCACCCCAACACACATGAACACAATTTCTAACACAAACATGGAAAAACTGCTACTAGCCGAAATTATAATCAAATATTCCATACAAACCTCCTTCGGTGACCTGAGAAAACAAGCAGAAACCATGAACTCACTGCTGGAGTACAATGGTTGTCCAACAATAAAACTCCCACCAAATTTCACACAAACAAATCAACAACACTACCAACAAAAGCTTGTGGAACAAACAGAAGCCCCTACACAAACAAACCAACAACACCACCTTGCTGAACAAACAGAAGCTCCTACAGTCCCTAATCAGGAACCAAACTCCTCCTCCACCGAACAATCCAGCCTCCTTCCAACCGGGAACCTAGCTACCGGTGAGGACACAGTTTCTGGGAAAACGCAACCCCACAGCCCCACTCCTACCACTACCTCCACCACAAAAACGAACGAAAACACACCAACACAAGCCAGTAACACCGCACATAAAAGACACATTCCGGGTACACAACCCACCTCCCCTAGACCCACACGAACCACATCGAGAGTTAAGAAAACATGATTACGATCATGCAACTAAATTGTCGCGGCTACTGGAATAACCGGCACCTTATTTCAGAAGCTATTCGATCAACCGACCCAGACATCGTCCTCCTGAACCACACAGGTTCACCAACAAAACCAATTAAGCTATATGGATATAACACACGTTACACTACAGGTACACGTCATGATGGCGTAGCTGTCATGGTCAAATGCACCATCAAACACATCCACATAACCGACTGGCCTTCAGCACACTTCCTGGCCACCAGGATCGAAACACAACACGGGATATTTCTTATTGCCACCACATACAGCAGACCGGATACAGGGCTCCCTCTCACCAGTCTCAACAATCTCTTCAATCACACAAACATACCAGCCTATATACTGGCAGACCTCAATGCCAGTCACACAGCATTTAGACACACCAAGAACAACCAACATGGACACCAACTTCTACAACTTACACAACTGAAACGCCTCCGTTTCCTTGGCCCTGACTTTCCTACCTGCTATACCCACAATGGGAATGGCAGGCCGGATCTCATCCTCTCCAACCGGCAATCCCTACCTTTCCATCACCACATCTCCTACGGACCCATCTGTGGTTCAGACCACGTCCCCCTAATTCTAAAAATATCCTCAAACCCCATATCTATCCCATCCCCACCTGTCCCCGACTACCGCTCCGCCGACTGGGAGGGATTCAGGAAAACTCTTTCAGACCTACACCAACCACCACAGCTCGAAGGCCAACCCTATACAATAATAGACAGTGCCCTAGAGACACTACATAGTGACATCCTGACATCAGCCAACAGACACACACCAAAGAAACAACACAAAATTCACATAGACTTCAGACCCTCCATAAAAACACAACGACTACTAGTGTGCTACAGAACACGCTTTTTACAAAACATGCACAACCACATACCCATCTACAGAGACCTCTGCACCCTTCGCACACACATACTAAATAGCCTACAGGATGACCACAGCGCTCACTGGAGGAACCTAGTCTCCCTTATGGACGGAGCTCGCTGCAAAAATCCTACTCAGTTCTGGCACATGGTGCACAAGCTGAAGGGATGCCACCGGGAAAGATTCGAGTACCTCCTAGTGAACGGTGATCGAGTCACCAACCCAGACCAGGTCACCAACACCTTCCAGACACACTGGTGCAACACCTTCCAACCACACCCTTTCCCTCCCCATGAGCCCAGTATTGCCCACATACACCACATCACCGATCTTGTGCGCCGAAACATAGCAAACACGCTACCACATAACATTATACACTTAACACACCTAGATCCCCAACACCCTCTCACCACACCCATTGAGGAGGAGGATGTCACCAGGTTGCTCAGACATACTCCGCGGCGAGCCCCCGGCCCCTCAGGAGTCACATGGCCGATGGTGCGGAGCCTTCCTCCAGAAATCATATCCAGCCTGACAAAAATTTTCAATGCTTGCCTCGCCTCTGGATACTTCCCAAAGGCTTTCAAAATTTCAAACATCACCCTTATTGCCAAGCCCGGAAAAAACTCTCACTTACCAGAAAACTATCGCCCCATAAGCCTCCTTGAAATTCTTGGAAAAACTTTTGAACGTCTAATCAACTTAAGATTGAGAGCGTTCCTCGAATGTAACGGATTGCTGGCACCACAGCAGTTCGGTTTCCGGAGGAACGCCTCAACTGAGGACGCCCTTAACAGCATAGTAGCCTACCTAAATTTCAACAAGCCATATTACAAGACAGCACTCGTGACAAAAGATGTCAAGAAAGCTTTTGACACCGTTTGGCACACCGGTTTGAAATACAAAATTTGTAATAACTTCAATCTCCCTTTTCTAACACAACGCATCTTGTGTAGTTTTCTGGATGAGAGACAGACAAGAATCCGCCACCAGGGCAACTTTTCGCCATTTTTCACCCCTCAGGCTGGAGTCCCACAAGGCTCCGTACTCTCCCCCACCCTTTTTAACATGTACACAGCTGACCTACCCCTCCCAGCCCACAATGACTCACTAACTATTCAATACGCGGACGATGTAACGCAATTGGCCCGTGCCAGGTCGTTAGATCTCCTAACCGACAAAATTCAATGGGAACTGATGGCGACTAGCCTGTGGGAGATGAAATGGCGAATTCTCTCCCATCCCGAAAAATCAAAAGTCACTTATTTCAACATTAAAAGAAGTCAGCCCCGCCAAATCTCACTAAACAGAATTACTCCAATCCCCACCCCAATCCCCATCAGTAACAACAACAAAGTGCTTGGCCTCACCATAGATAAGCACCTCAACTTCAATATACATATAAAACAAAAAGCAACCATAGCCGCCAAGGCCCTGAGCAACCTGGAAAGATTTCGCGACAGCAGCACAAAAACAAAACTTCACCTCTACAAAGCTTTCATTCTCCCTCTCTTAACCTACTGCCCTCTTGCCCTCTCTCTCTCTGCTCCCTCCAACCTCTCTAAACTTCAAAAAGTTCAAAACCGAGCAATTCGTTTCGCTCTTGGGACGAAATGGTTCGACTTCCAAACCTCTCTCTCCATTCACCAGGAGTCCAACATCCCCCCCCTTAACATAACACTCCACAATAGAATCGAAAAACAACTAAGCTCCTTCTCCGACAGACACACAATCACATACAATTTCATTACCAACCTCCCCCCACCTTTCCGTCACCTGCCGCACTGCAATCTCCTTGATCCTCCCACTGTGCCTCCTGAACCTGTTTTCTAATAATGGACTCCTCCTTTCTTCCCTTCACTATCTCCTTTCTCTGTACCACTCATGGTGTCTGAGTGGCATCATCGTCGTTCTCTCGTTCACGTGGGCGGTCCCGCGTGCCAACACCTAGTGGTTTTTTCATATTTTTTGTCTTATGGTTTTGTATTCATATTTTTGTTTTTGTGCATTATTTTTCTGTCTCGCAGCCTAGGTTTTAAGGTGGCACCGGACCGCTCTTGGGAAAGGGACGCGACAAAAAATCACCGCCATTAACATACCATGCCTCTGACCGAGGGAGTGGGGTCGTGTGGCAACACCTAGTGGTTTTTTCATATTTTTTGTCTTATGGCTTTGTATTCATATTTTTGTTTTTTATACATTATTTTCTTGCCTCGCAGCCTAGGTTTCAAGGGGGCACCGGACCACTTCCAGAGAGACGGGGATAGCACGAACCGCACTCCTCCCACTGACGTCACGGCAATGGGGCCCCCGGACGTCGGCATGACGTTCCGGTAGCGGTACCCCCCGAGGTAGTTAAGGAGCGGCCAGTACTGATGATGGGGACGGTAACCACACCATTCAGTGGAAGCCACTTCACCCCCCACACAGAGGTAGTTGGGTGCGGCAAGGGCTGGGCAGGAAGGTAGTCAAGAGATGGTGGGGCGGGGCCCTGGAAGCATCCATGCAGGAATCCCCATTCACCCCCCGCCACCAGCGACTTACCGCGTGCAAGCAGATGGTATTAGATTTGACCCCTCGTTGCGGTGAGGGAGCCTTTTCGAGCCTCTGTCATTGCACATCCTACCATCATGTCAATCATTATCACAAACCATCCTCACCCTCCCCATGCACATAACACCACAACATTTTTTATACTTCTCTTTTCTTTAGCAGGTTGGCCTTTTTGCAGGAAGAGTCACAGGACAAGAGCAGAAAGGACCGACACCGCTTTTTCACCCACCACATTACATCATACATTAAATATCCCTGCCATCACCAAATCACTCTACTACTATCCGTGGTTCGGAACCCACGTAAAACTGTAGGTCCCTCCGCTATACGGATGTACTTCTTCCTCTGTCCTTCTTTGAACCAATAAAAAGCAAAAAAAAAAAAACCCTTTCTACTCTGACTGTCCTTCACTCCTCTTTCACATCCTGATGGTGCAGGCTCTGGATAGTCTGGCCCCTAACTTGTGCGTGGTTTGGCCCGGGGTTTTGGGTGCGTGGGCGGCGTTCGTGGCTGTGGCTGTGTTGGGCTTGGCCTGCTCGGTTGGTGGCGGACTCTCCTGCTTTCCCCGATAAAGACCTTGTCCCCCTTGCCATCTTAGCATGAATATAACACGTAAAAAAAAAAAAAAAAAAAAAAAAAAAAAAAAAAAAAAAAAAAAAAAAAAAAAAAAAAGATGTCCTTCCTCATTGAAATTGCGCCTGGGTTAAGCCCCAGTGACTATTTCTCCTACTACAATTCCCTTCTTATCACCCCCCTATTCTTCCCACTATCCCCACTTCCCCCTCCCCATCTTTTCTCTCTTTGTTATGTTATGTTATGTTATTTTGAGGCACATTCGTGAGCTTCCTGTTAGACCGTTCGGACGTCGTACTAGCAGCTCTCATCACCATGACTGGCCGCGGCAAGGGAGGCAAGGGTCTTGGAAAGGGAGGCGCCAAGCGTCACCGTAAGGTTCTGCGTGATAACATCCAGGGAATCACCAAGCCTGCTATCCGTCGTCTAGCTCGCCGAGGTGGCGTCAAGCGCATCTCTGGTCTCATCTACGAGGAGACTCGTGGGGTGCTCAAGGTGTTCCTTGAGAACGTTATCAGGGATGCTGTCACCTATACCGAGCACGCCAAGCGTAAGACCGTTACTGCCATGGACGTTGTCTACGCCCTCAAGCGTCAGGGCCGTACCCTGTACGGATTTGGTGGTTAAATCGCTCCATTATTGAGATGGTGCCAGCTATTCAGCTTGCATTATCATCATTGAATAACATCATCTCCCGGACCTTTTTAAGGTCCACAAACATGAAAAGAAAGAAGGACCATAGACTACTATTATTACTACTACTTTCTCATAACCATGTTCACTATCACTATCTGAGCTAAGAAAAGAAACCATTATTAATTATAACCATCTTTCTCACTTCATCAGGTCTTCTCCAAGTATTATTATTATTATCATTATTATTATTATTATTATTATTATTATTATTATCATTATTATTATTATTATTATTATTATTATTATTATTATTATTATTATCATTGACTTATTTCAATGATCACGCCCCTCATCGTTCTCAGTTTCTCATAAAACAAAATATACATTGAGATGAAAAAGACGCTCAACATATCACAATAGGCAACACATCTAATCAACTCTCCACTGTGACACACAGCAGGTACATTAGTAGAAATATAGTATACATATTTATTCTCGGTCACTTGCGTGCCTGACTAAATAATAATAATAATAATAACAAATAACTAACTCGAAAATAAATACACTACTTGCTTATTATTGATATACCAGTATAGTCTACACAACTCTCTAGATGTTTGAACGTGTGGCTCCGAAGAGGAGCCGGATTGATGGTGATATTGGCTGAAGGGGAGGGAGGCCCTTTATTTACTTCTTCTCAGTCTTCTTGGGAAGGAGCACGGCCTGAATGTTGGGCAGCACGCCACCCTGTGCAATGGTGACTCCGGAGAGGAGCTTGTTAAGTTCCTCGTCGTTGCGGATGGCCAGCTGCAGGTGACGTGGGATGATGCGAGTCTTCTTGTTGTCACGGGCGGCATTGCCGGCAAGCTCAAGGACTTCAGCAGCCAGGTACTCCATAACTGCCGCAAGGTACACGGGGGCACCAGCACCCACGCGCTCGGCGTAGTTGCCTTTCCTTAGAAGGCGATGAATCCTGCCGACCGGGAACTGGAGTCCAGCACGACTGGAACGGGACTTTGACTTTCCCTTCACCTTTCCTCCCTTGCCGCGTCCAGACATGATAATGGATGTTGTGGTAGTAGTAGTAGTAGTAGTAGTTGTTGTTGTTGGTGATAAATGAGGAGCGCGAGTACTCTAACCTCGTCGGTAGCTCTGCGAGCAAGTAGTGAATTTTGGGAAAAACGGCTATATATACGCGAGATCAGATCGGCCCAGAGCGCGTCTGGACCAATCAGGACGCTCGCTGAGGTGGCGACTCCTGATCCTGAGTAGGCACGCTAATATATATACCACTTTTCAACTGAGAAAACGCACACTCGTTCTCACAGCAGTACGGCGACACTATGCCTCCCAAAGCATCAGGAAAGGCTGCCAAGAAAGCTGGCAAGGCACAGAAGGCCATTGCCAAGGGCGACAAGAAGAAGAAGCGCAGGAGGAAGGAGAGCTACTCCATCTACATCTACAAGGTGCTCAAGCAAGTCCACCCAGACACTGGCGTGTCCTCCAAGGCCATGTCAATCATGAACTCGTTCGTGAATGACATTTTCGAGCGCATCGCTGCCGAGGCATCCCGCCTGGCACACTATAACAAGCGCTCCACCATCACCAGCCGGGAAATCCAGACCGCTGTCCGTCTTCTTCTGCCTGGTGAACTGGCAAAACACGCTGTTTCTGAAGGCACCAAGGCTGTTACCAAGTATACCTCCTCCAAGTAAACAGGCGGCCAGTATACTGCTGCCAGTATAAAATAATACCCGGCTCCATTGGAGCCACACTTGAAAAGGAAAAAAGATACGATATAGACAAATGCATTATTATTATAATTATTGTTATTATTATTAATATTATTATTATTATTATTTTTATTATTATTATTATTATTATTATTATTATTATTATTATTATTATCATTATTAATAATATTAATATTGTTGTTTTTATTATGATTATTATTATAATAATTATTGTATCATTATTATTATTATTATTATTATTATTATTATTATTATTATTATTATTATTATTATTATGCTTATTATTATCGTGATTATTATTCTGTGGAGATAAAGAAAAGATAAAAAAAAAATAGAGATAAAGAAAGATAAAAATTCTCCCAAGTGAAAGAGATATGGCCATGGAAGAGGGAATAATAATAATAATATAAAAAAAAAAAAAGGGGGGAAGGATATTGAGTTGAAAGTCGATACCTGATACTGAAAGATGGAAAATAAATATTTTCTTCCACAAAACCAAACAGATTGTCTATGAAAATTCTTTAATGAAAGAGATGTTTGGCCCTAAAAAGGGCCTAGATATTGCTGTTATGAAGATCATTCGTGGATGACTTCTTAGGCACGCTCGCCACGGATGCGACGAGCCAGTTGGATGTCCTTTGGCATGATAGTCACGCGCTTGGCATGGATGGCGCACAGGTTGGTATCCTCAAACAGACCCACGAGGTAAGCCTCGGAAGCTTCCTGGAGAGCCATGACAGCAGAGGACTGGAAGCGGAGGTCAGTCTTGAAATCCTGAGCAATTTCACGCACCAGGCGCTGGAAAGGCAGTTTCCTGATAAGCAGCTCAGTGCTCTTCTGATAACGGCGGATCTCACGGAGAGCAACGGTTCCAGGCCTGTAACGGTGGGGTTTCTTGACACCTCCAGTGGCTGGAGCAGACTTGCGAGCTGCCTTTGTAGCAAGCTGCTTGCGGGGCGCCTTGCCACCAGTGGACTTGCGAGCCGTTTGCTTGGTACGTGCCATAGTTGTGGTAACAACAACTCACAACGAACACTCAGCTGAGTCTGCCCGCGCTTCCCACAAAATCCCTTTATATATGAATCGGGTGGGCCCGACGACTCCAACCCTGCCTTGTGATTGGTCAGAAACGTCCAGTGAGGCTCATCGCCCACGCAGTCACCGCATGAAAGATGTGATCATTATTGTTAGTCTAATTCATTTTGTTCTTATTCTTATTCTTATTCTTATTCTTTCTTCCCTCATTCATAACAAATCTTGGAAAATATACAGCAGAACTGACATGTCATTTAAAATTCTAAGACAATTAGCAAGAAAGTTGTGATATTCTTATTTTTTTCATTCTTTTTATTCTATTTTTTTCTTATTCTTGTCATAATTAATATTGTTATCTTTATTATTTTCATTTTTTTTTATTATTCTTCCTTATCTTATTCTTATTTATCCTACTTTTAGAGAGATGAGGCTTGTGCGGTCACCCATCCAAGTTCTGCCCGGACCCCCTGCTTAACCTTGCTGATCCCGCCGTCAGCTGATTGGTCAAGAGCGGAGAACAAGGTGTTGGGAGGGCTTATTTCTCTTATTCTTATTCTTTCCTGTATTGTTGTTGCATTGTTGTGCTGAAAATGTTGGAAAATATGCACTAAAATTAACCCTTCATTCATAATTCTACGACAATTAGCAAGAGAGATATATTATTACTTTTTTCCCTTATTTTTGTTCTTTTTATTCTTAATCTTCTTTTTTTTATTATAGTTGTTATTGTTATTTTATTATTTTCGTTTTTCGTTCATTCTCCTCATTCTTATTGCTATTTTTTTCTATTCTCAGAGAGATGAGGCTTTTGTGGTCACCCATCCAAGTTCTTCCCGGACCCCCTGCTTAACTGCGCTGATCCCGCCGTTAGCTAATTGGCCAAGACCGGAGAACTAGGTGTTGGGAGGCCTTCTTTCTATTATTCTTATTCTTTCTTCCCCCATTCATATCGTTGTATTGGAAATGTTGGAAAATATACAAAAGAATTCACCCTTCTATGACAATTAGGAAGAAAGACATGGGATGCTTTCTTTCTTTTTTTTTATATTCCTTTATTGTAATTTTTCTTATTCTTGTTATAATAATTCTTACTGTTATCTTTATTACTTAAAATTTTCGTTCATTCTCCCTATTCTTATTCTTATTTTTTTTATTTATTTATTTTTTTTCAGACAGATGAGGCTTGTGTAGTCACCCATCCAAGTATTGCCCGAAACCCCTGCGTAATCTCGACGATTTCATTTGACAATACCTATTTACTTATTTATTTATTATTATATTTATTAAAAAAAAAAAAGAAGAAAAGAAGATGAAGAATAAGGTATGTAATCGAAATACTCTCTCTATACTGTAGCAATAGTTTAGCTGGATGTACTTGTATTGTGTCAAAAATACTTGCAATATCTGCAATTGTAACCTGCAGTGTCGGCATAATGCATAATTAAGCAATGAAAAGAAAAATTAATAAAAGAATAAATGAAAAAAAGAAAGAAAAAAAGATACAATTAACAATTAAATATATTAGCTACCCCTCTACGTTTCTTTATCACTGCAGAAAAATGGAAACATTTTAACGTAGACTTGTCAAAATTCAACTGAAATTAAGGGTTAAATAAGGATTGTCACCCCTTCCCCAGAGGATATTCATTGTCTTTTATATATATATATATATATATATATATATATATATATATATATATATATATATATATATATATATATATATATATATATATATATATATATATATATATATATATATATATATATATATATATATATATATATATTCTTTTTATTTAAAGTCTTATTTAGAGAGAGAGAGAGAGAGAGAGAGAGAGGTAACGTCCTTGAGGATAGCAGCTCGTCTACGCTCCGCTCAGTGATCAGCGTTAGAATGTAATTCCTCATTTCTTTAAAAAAAAAAAAAAAAAAAAAAAAAACAGAAACTTTATTTAGGGGGCTTGCTGGAAACAAACTACAATGGAGGAAAGAACAATATGTCTGCTATATGACCCACCCAGTTAAATTTTCAAGAAGCAAACGCAAGTTGGAAAATACGAGGAAGATAAATTTTCATTTATATACGTTTTATGGTAATTTCTGCCACGCCTTCCTCTATTCATCAAACGTCACTGACACTTATTCCCTTTATTTTTTACTTTACAGAATCTTTTGTAGGGCAAGACTCTAGAGGATATGTGCTTTCATAAATTCTATAATGCTTTGCTTATCATAGAGACATAAAAAAAAAAAATAATAATAATAAAAATAAATAAATTAATTAATTTAAAAAATCAAAATAAATAGATATATAAATTAATTAATCAATCAAATAAATTTCTATGCTTCACCTTTATAGCATTCGTATGAATGTCAAAACAAAACAAAAAATATAAATATAAATAATAATATGAAAAAAAAAAATTACTAAATATATGAAAAATAGCATTACTACTACTACTACTACTACTACTACTACTGCTACTACTACTACTATTTTTTTTTTTTTTTTTATGTAGGAAGGACACTGGCCAAGGGCAACAAAAATGTAATAAAAAAAATGCCCACTGAAATGCCAGTCCCATACAGGGGTCAAAGCAGTGGTCAAAAAATGATGAATAAGTGTCTTGAAACCTCCCTCTTGAAGGAATTCAAGTCATAGGAAGGTGGAAATACGGAAGCAGGCAGGGAGTTCCAGAGTTTACCAGAGAAAGGGATGAATGATTGAGAATACTAGTTAACTCTTGCGTTAGAGAAGTGGACAGAATAGAGGTGAGAGAAAGAAGAAAGTCTTGTGCAGCGAGGCCACGGAAGGAGGGGAGGCATGCAGTTAGCAAGATCAGAAGAGCAGTTAGCATGAAAATAGCGGTAGAAGACAGCTAGATATGCAACATTGCGGCGGTGAGAGAGAAGCTGAAGACAGTCAGTTAGAGGAGAGGAGTTGATGAGACGAAAAGCTTTTGATTCCACCCTGTCTAGAAAAGCAGTATGAGTGGAACCCCCCTCAGACATGTGAAGCATACTCCATACATGGACGGATAAGGCCCTTGTACAGAGTTAGCAGCTGGGGGGGTGAGAAAAACTGGCGGAGACGTCTCAGAACACCTAACTTCATAAAAGCTGTTTTAGCTAGAGATGAGATGTGAAGTTTCCAGTTCAGATTATAAGTAAAGGACAGACCGAGGATGTTCAATGTAGAAGAGGGGGACAGTTGAGTGTCATTGAAGAAGAGGGGATAGTTGTCTGGAAGGTTGTGTCGAGTTGATAGATGGAGGAATTGATTTTTTGAGGCATTGAACAATATCAAGTTTGTTCTGCCCCAATGAGAAATTTTAGAAAGATCAGAAGTCAGGCGTTCTGTGGCTTCCCTGCGTGATATGTTTACCTCCTGAAGGGTTGGACGTCTATGAAAAGACGTGGAAAAGTGCAGGGTGGTATCTTCAGCGTAGGAGTGGATAGGACAAGAAGTTTGGTTTAGAAGATCATTAATGAATAATAAGAAGAGAGTGGGTGACAGGACAGAACCCTGAGGAACACCACTGTTAATTGATTTAGGAGAAGAACAGTGACCGTCTACCACAGCAGCAATAGAACGGTCAAAAAGGAAACTTGAGATGAAGTAAACAGAGAGAAGGATAGAAACCGTAGGAGGGTAGTTTGGAAATCAAAGCTTTGTGCCAGACTCTATCAAAAGCTTTTGATAATTATGTCCAAGGCAACAGCAAAAGTTTCACCAAAATCTCTAAAAGAGGATGACCAAGACTCAGTAAGGAAAGCCAGAAGATCACCAGTAGAGCGGCCTTGACGGAACCCATACTGGCGATCAGATAGAAGGTTGTGGAGTGATAGATGTTTAAGAATCTTCCTGTTGAAGATAGATTCAAAAACTTTAGATAGGCAGGAAATTAAAGCAATAGGATGGTAGTTTGAGGGATTAGAACGGTCACCCTTTTTAGGAACAGGTTGAATGTAAGTAAACTTCCAGCAAGAAGGAAAGGTAGTGTTGACAGACAGAGCTGAAAGAATTTGAATAGGCAAGGTGCAAGCATGGAGGCATTGTTTCGGAGAACAATAGGAGGGACCCCATCCGGTCCATAAGCCTTCCGAGGGTTTAGGCCAGCGAGGGCATGGAAAACATCATTGCGAAGAATTTTAATAGGTGGCATGAAGTTGTCAGAGGGTGGAGGAGAGGGAGGAACAAGCCCAGAATCGTCCAATGTAGAATTTTTAGCAAAGGTTTGAGCAAAGATTTCAGCTTTA
>NW_026973733.1:42500-60000 GCF_035594125.1 Scylla paramamosain
AAAACTCACCACAGACCACTCCTCAGCCAACCACTTCCTACGCCCAAGCCACCACACCCTACTCTCTCACACCAAAAAATACAAACACAAACACCGAGAAACTTCTGCTTGCAGAAATTATAATAAAATATTCAATCCAAACCTCATTTGGTGATCTAAAAAAACAGGCAGAAACAATGAACTCCTTGCTTGAGTACAATGGCTGCCCCACAATAAAACTTCCACCACACTTCCACCAGACAAACCAAGAACACTTCAAACAAAACTACCCAGAACAAAATGAGGAAACACACGCCCCAACACTCACACTCCAAGAACCTGAACACACCACACCTAATAACGCTAGTCCCCCTTCACCTGGGGAATTGGTTATTGAAGAGGACTCAGCTTGTGGGGAATCGCAGCCCCAAAAGCCCTCTCCACCACGATCTACCTCTACCTCTACCACCACTACTGCCAACACCACTAACACCACAAAAAAGACTGAAACAAAGCGACACCTAGCGACAGTGCCCCAACCCTCCCCCCCCTCTACACGAACCGCGTCGAGGGGTAAAAAAAACACATAAAAAAACACTTAAATCATGCTCACAATAATACAATTAAACTGTCGCGGTTTCTGGAATAACAGACACCATATTTCAGAAGCAATTCGATCGATCGATCCAGACATCGTCCTCCTCAACCACACAGGTTCACCACCAAAACCCATAAAACTATATGGCTACAACACACGCTACACAACAGGTACGCATCATGACGGCGTAGCTCTCATGGTAAAATGTACCATCAAACACATACACATAACCAACTGGCCCTCAGCCCACTTCCTGGCCACCAAGATCGAAACACAACATGGGCAATTTCTCATTGCCACCACATACAGCAGACCAAAAACTGGGCTCCCACTCACCAGCCTCAACAATCTTTTCAATCACACAAATATCCCGGTCTACATACTTGCAGACCTAAACGCCAAACACACCGCCTTCAAACACTCAAACAACAACCAACACGGACACGAACTCCTTCAACTAACACAACTGAAACGCCTCCGTTTCCTTGGACCTGACTTCCCCACATGCTTTACGCACAATGGGAATGGCAGGCCAGATCTCATCCTCTCCAATCGGCAATCCCTACTTTTCCACCACTATATCTCCCATGGACCACTCTGTGGTTCTGACCACGTTCCCCTAATCCTCAAAATATCCTCCAATCCCATATCCACCCCATCCCCACCTGTCTCCGACTACCGCTCCGCCGACTGGGAGAGCTTCAAGAAAACACTCACAGACTTACACCAACCAACACAGCTCGAAGGCCAACCCTACACAGACATAGACAGTGCCTTAGAGACGTTACACAACAATATTCTGACATCAGCCAACAGACACATACCAACAAAACAACATATAATTCATATAGACTTCCGACCTTCCATTAGAACACAAAGGCTGCTAGTGTGCTACAGAACACGCTTTTTAAAAAACAAGCACAACCACACACCTATCTACGGAGATCTTTGCACCCTTCGTACACACATAACAAATAGCCTACAGGAAGATCACAGCGCTCACTGGAGGAATCTAGTCTCCCATATGGACAGAACCCGCTGCAGTAATCCTACACAGTTCTGGCACATGGTGTACAGGCTGAGGGGATGCCAGCGGGAAAGATTCGAGTACCTCCTAGTGAACGGGGATCGCATCACAAACCCAGAACAAGTCACCAGCATCTTCAAGACACACTGGCACAATACTTTCCAACCACACCCTCTCCCACTCCACGAGCCCAGTATTGCCCACATAAACAACATCATCGATCGTGCACGCCACAACCTAGCAAACACGATTCCACATAACACTATACAAAAAATACGCCTCAACCCCCAACACCCTCTCACCACACCTATTGAGGAGGATGATGTCGCCAGGTTGCTCAGGCATACTCCGCGGCGAGCCCCTGGCCCCTCAGGAGTCACCTGGCCCATGGTGCGGAACCTTCCCCAAGAAACTATATCCAGCCTGACGGAGATTTTCAACGCCTGCCTTGCCTCTGGATACTTTCCTAAGGCATTCAAAATTTCAAACATCACCCTCATTGCTAAGCCCGGAAAAAACTCCCACTTACCAGAAAACTATCGCCCCATTAGCCTCCTTGAAATTCTCGGAAAAACCTTTGAACGCCTCATCAATTTAAGATTGAGAGCGTTCCTCGAAGGTAACGAGCTGCTGGCACCACAGCAGTTCGGCTTCCGGAGGAACGCCTCAACCGAGGACGCTCTAAACAGCATAGTTGCATACTTAAATTTCAATAAGCCCTATTTCAGAGCAGCCCTTGTAACAAAAGATGTCAAAAAAGCATTTGACACTGTTTGGCACGCAGGCTTAAAACACAAAATTTGCAACAACTTCAACCTTCCCCCCCTAACGCAACGCATACTATGTAGTTTTCTGGTAGAGAGACGGACAAGAATCTGTCATCAGGGCACCTTTTCAACATCCTTTTCCCCTCAGGCTGGAGTCCCACAAGGCTCTGTACTGTCCCCCACCCTTTTCAACATGTATACAGCTGACATGCCCCCTCCAGTTCATAATGATTCATTAACCATTCAATACGCGGACGATGTAACGCAATTGGCTCGAGCCAGGTCGTTAGATCTCCTCACAGACAAAATTCAACGGGAACTGACGGCGACTAGCCTATGGGAGATGAAATGGCGAATCCTCTCCCATCCCGAAAAATCTAAAGTCACCTACTTTAACATAAAAAAAAGTCAGCCTCGCCAAATCTCATTGAACAACATTGTTCCACACCCCAACCCAATCCCCATCAGTAACAACAACAAAGTGCTTGGCCTCACCATCGACAAGCACCTCAAATTCAACATACATATAAACCAAAAAGCTGCTTTAGCCGCCGTGGCCTTGAGCAACCTCGAAAGATTTCGCGACAGCAACACGAAAACAAAACTACACCTCTTCAAAGCTTTTATTCTCCCCCTTTTAACCTATTGCCCTCTTGCACTCTCTCTTTCCGCTCCCACTAACCTCTCAAAACTTCAGAGGGTCCAGAATCGAGCAATTCGTTTCGCCCTTGGAACGAAATGGTTCGACTTTCGGTCCTCTCTCTCTACTCATGAGGAGTCCAACATCCCTCCTGTTAACATAACACACTACAACAGACTCAACAAACAGCTAACCTCATTTTCTGACAGACACACAAACACATACAATTTCATAACCAACCTTCCCCCAGCTTTCCGTCACCTCCCACACTGCAACCTCCTTGACCCTCCCACTGTGCCTCCTGACCCCATTTTCTAAATAACGGACTCCTTCACTCTCTCTTTCACTCTCTCTCTCTCTCTCTCTCTCTCTCTCTCTCTCTCTCTCTCTCTCTCTCTCTCTCTCTCTCTCTCTCTCTCTCTCTCTCTCTCTCTCTTTCTCTCTCTTTCTCTAATCTTCTCTACTACTCAAGGTGTCTGAGTGGAATCATCGTCGCACTCTCGTTCACGTGGGGCGAGCCCGTGTGCCTACACCTAGTGGTTTTTTCATATTTTTTGTCTTATGGCTTTGTATTCATCTTTTGTTTATTTTATGCATTATCTTTCTGTCTCGCAGCCTAGGTCCCAAGGAGGCACCGGACCGCTCCCGGGAAAAAGATGCGACAAAACACACCACCATTAACATTCCATGCCTCTGACCGAAGGAGTGGGCTCGCGTGCCAACACCTAGTGGTTTTTTTATATATTTTGTCTTATGGTTTTTTATTCATATTTTTGTGTTTTTTTATGCATTATTTTTCCGTCTCGCAGCCTAGGTTCTCAAAGGGACACCAGACCACTTTCAGATGAAAGAGGATAGCACGAACCGCACTTCTCCCACTGACGCCACGGCAATGGGGCCCCCGGCCGTTGGCATGACGTTCCGGTAGTGGTACCCCCCGTGGCAGTTATGGAGCGGCCAGCACTGATGGTGGGGACGGCAACCACACTATTCAGTGGAAGCCACTTCACCCCCCCCCACAGAGGTAGTTTGGTGCGGCCAGAGCTGGGTAGTAAGGTAGTCAAGAGATGGTGGGGCGGGGCCCTGGAAGCATCCATGCAGGAATCTCCATTCACCCCCCACCACCGGCGACTTACCGCGTGCAAGCAGATGGTATTAGATTTGACCCCTCGTTGCGGTGAGGGAGCCTTTTCGAGCCTCTGTCATTGCACATCCTACAATCACGTCAATCATTATCACAAACCATCCTCACCCTCCCCATGCACATAATACCACGACATTTTTTATATTCTCTCTTTTTTTTTAGCAGGTTGGCCTTTTTGCAGGACGAGTCACAGGACACGAGATGAAAGGACCGACACCGCTTTTTCACCCACCACATTACATCACACAATAAATATCCCGCCCATCACCAAATCACTCTACTACTATCCGTGGTTCGGAACCCACGTAAAACTGTAGGTCCCTCCGCTATACGGATGTACTTCTTCCTCTGTCCTTCTTTGAACCAATAAAAAACACAAAAAAACCCTTTTTTACTCTGACTGTCCTTCACTCCTCTTTCACATCCTGATAATGCAGGCTCTGGATAGTCTGGCCCCTAACTTGTGCGTGGTTTGGCCTGGTGTTTTGGGTGCGTGGGCGGCGTCCGTTGCCGTGGCTGTTTTGGGCTTGGCTTGCTCGGTTGGTGGCGGACTCTCCTGCTTTCCCCGATAAGGACCTTGTCTCCCTTGCCATCTTAGAATGAATATAACACGCTAAAAAAAAAAAAAAAAAAAAAAAAAAAAAAAAAAAAAAAAAGATGTCCTTCCTAATTCAAATTGCGCCTGGGTTAAGCCCCAGTGACTATTTCTCCTCCTACAATTCCCTTCTTATCACCCCCCTATTCTTCCCACTATCCCCACTTCTCCCTCCCCATCTTTTCTCTCTTTGTTATGTTATGTTATGTTATTTTGAGGCACACTTCCTCAAGCCCTGGTAGCAGAAGGTTCTCCCAGCTCCTACCTCCCAGCCGCAGCCAGCCAACCAGCAGCCAGCTCCGAAGGAAGAAGGTCCGCCCTACACCGAGCCGCCGAGTCACAAGCTCCGCCTACCGGGTCCGGAAAGAACCAATAGTCACCCAGCACCGCTCCCGCTCTCACTCCTGCGTCTTTTAAAAGACCTGCAGGTGGCAAGGCGCACACACTCGCCCACGAGCTGCCGAAAAAGGAGCATCTTCGCTCCCAACGACTCTACAAAGAAAAAGGCTTTGGCCTACTAACAAAAAAGAATACCGATAGACAACCCGGCAGTCACTTCGAGGAGCCGCGGTCTTCCCTACGTTCCCTGTGGAGAGAGCCTCACCTAAGGGATATCGCTGGAAGATCGCAGTAACTCATTGGTATAAGTGACTTTTGCCAACTGTTCCTCCTACTCCACCTTTCTTTTCTTCGTACCGGCGACAGAGTCAGGATCGGGCCTTAGGCAAGCCCGCTCCGCGCTCTTTAGCCACCGGGGCCTCTAGTGTTGGCTAGAGCAGCCCAGAGACACCTCGGTAGCGTACAAGCCCTACCTCAGGGCTAGATATTCAGGGTTTCTTCCCTCCAGCTAGGATCCCCCTCGGGATATAGGTTCTAGGGCGATAGGAAACAACAACAGGTTGTTTATAGGCCACTCGTGGTTGTAGCACCCAAAAGGCTGTAGCGCCACAAGGCTGTAGCGCCACTTACTTTTAAAAACACTTTTTCACCACAGATTCTTCCACAAGGCTGCAGTATCATAGGGCCCGGCCCTATGATAAGATGGCCGCTCCACGCCCCCCTGATCGGACTATAAGGTACCGGATAAAGACTGCAAGCATTCCTGCCGACATCAGCAATTCGTTCTTTACCAGAACACAGGTACCCCATACAAAATGTTTCCGATCTGGCCCGTATATCATCGTTGGCTTAGCTAGCGAGGCGGACCGTGAAAAACACACCACAGAACAGGCAACCGAAAATTTAAAACTTCTAGGCTTCGAGCTCGTAGAGTCTCCGGAGCAAATCGCCGCTCGAACAATCCTTGCCCGTCGAGTCGACGATTATATACTGAAAAAAACCAGCGAGGATCTCCGAGAGGAGATCGAAGAAAAAAACGGAATCCAGATCGACGACATAAAACTCATACAAAAAGTACACATGATCAAACTAAAGCTACGATCGAGACAGCAGGCAGAACAGGCGCAGAAGAAAGGAATCAAACTCTTTTCCCAAATAATACCCTCTTACAACGTCAGCATTGAGGAATACCGTCCGGTAAATCAATGTTATAAGTGTTATAAATTCAGTCATAGAACAAACCAATGTAAGGAGAAAGAACAAGTGTGCTCTAAGTGTGCAGCTAAGGGCCACGATTATAGAAACTGCCAATCAACCACATTAAAATGCGCTAACTGTGACGGCGAACACGTTGCTGTCTCGTTCAAATGCCCAGTTAAACGCACCCAGCAGCAACAACAAAACTCCATAACAGCAACACCAACAACCTCTTCACAGCCAAACAACTCCTACGCTCAAGCAGCCACACCTGCCACCCCAACACACATGAACACAATTTCTAACACAAACATGGAAAAACTGCTACTAGCCGAAATTATAATCAAATATTCCATACAAACCTCCTTCGGTGACCTGAGAAAACAAGCAGAAACCATGAACTCACTGCTGGAGTACAATGGTTGTCCAACAATAAAACTCCCACCAAATTTCACACAAACAAATCAACAACACTACCAACAAAAGCTTGTGGAACAAACAGAAGCCCCTACACAAACAAACCAACAACACCACCTTGCTGAACAAACAGAAGCTCCTACAGTCCCTAATCAGGAACCAAACTCCTCCTCCACCGAACAATCCAGCCTCCTTCCAACCGGGAACCTAGCTACCGGTGAGGACACAGTTTCTGGGAAAACGCAACCCCACAGCCCCACTCCTACCACTACCTCCACCACAAAAACGAACGAAAACACACCAACACAAGCCAGTAACACCGCACATAAAAGACACATTCCGGGTACACAACCCACCTCCCCTAGACCCACACGAACCACATCGAGAGTTAAGAAAACATGATTACGATCATGCAACTAAATTGTCGCGGCTACTGGAATAACCGGCACCTTATTTCAGAAGCTATTCGATCAACCGACCCAGACATCGTCCTCCTGAACCACACAGGTTCACCAACAAAACCAATTAAGCTATATGGATATAACACACGTTACACTACAGGTACACGTCATGATGGCGTAGCTGTCATGGTCAAATGCACCATCAAACACATCCACATAACCGACTGGCCTTCAGCACACTTCCTGGCCACCAGGATCGAAACACAACACGGGATATTTCTTATTGCCACCACATACAGCAGACCGGATACAGGGCTCCCTCTCACCAGTCTCAACAATCTCTTCAATCACACAAACATACCAGCCTATATACTGGCAGACCTCAATGCCAGTCACACAGCATTTAGACACACCAAGAACAACCAACATGGACACCAACTTCTACAACTTACACAACTGAAACGCCTCCGTTTCCTTGGCCCTGACTTTCCTACCTGCTATACCCACAATGGGAATGGCAGGCCGGATCTCATCCTCTCCAACCGGCAATCCCTACCTTTCCATCACCACATCTCCTACGGACCCATCTGTGGTTCAGACCACGTCCCCCTAATTCTAAAAATATCCTCAAACCCCATATCTATCCCATCCCCACCTGTCCCCGACTACCGCTCCGCCGACTGGGAGGGATTCAGGAAAACTCTTTCAGACCTACACCAACCACCACAGCTCGAAGGCCAACCCTATACAATAATAGACAGTGCCCTAGAGACACTACATAGTGACATCCTGACATCAGCCAACAGACACACACCAAAGAAACAACACAAAATTCACATAGACTTCAGACCCTCCATAAAAACACAACGACTACTAGTGTGCTACAGAACACGCTTTTTACAAAACATGCACAACCACATACCCATCTACAGAGACCTCTGCACCCTTCGCACACACATACTAAATAGCCTACAGGATGACCACAGCGCTCACTGGAGGAACCTAGTCTCCCTTATGGACGGAGCTCGCTGCAAAAATCCTACTCAGTTCTGGCACATGGTGCACAAGCTGAAGGGATGCCACCGGGAAAGATTCGAGTACCTCCTAGTGAACGGTGATCGAGTCACCAACCCAGACCAGGTCACCAACACCTTCCAGACACACTGGTGCAACACCTTCCAACCACACCCTTTCCCTCCCCATGAGCCCAGTATTGCCCACATACACCACATCACCGATCTTGTGCGCCGAAACATAGCAAACACGCTACCACATAACATTATACACTTAACACACCTAGATCCCCAACACCCTCTCACCACACCCATTGAGGAGGAGGATGTCACCAGGTTGCTCAGACATACTCCGCGGCGAGCCCCCGGCCCCTCAGGAGTCACATGGCCGATGGTGCGGAGCCTTCCTCCAGAAATCATATCCAGCCTGACAAAAATTTTCAATGCTTGCCTCGCCTCTGGATACTTCCCAAAGGCTTTCAAAATTTCAAACATCACCCTTATTGCCAAGCCCGGAAAAAACTCTCACTTACCAGAAAACTATCGCCCCATAAGCCTCCTTGAAATTCTTGGAAAAACTTTTGAACGTCTAATCAACTTAAGATTGAGAGCGTTCCTCGAATGTAACGGATTGCTGGCACCACAGCAGTTCGGTTTCCGGAGGAACGCCTCAACTGAGGACGCCCTTAACAGCATAGTAGCCTACCTAAATTTCAACAAGCCATATTACAAGACAGCACTCGTGACAAAAGATGTCAAGAAAGCTTTTGACACCGTTTGGCACACCGGTTTGAAATACAAAATTTGTAATAACTTCAATCTCCCTTTTCTAACACAACGCATCTTGTGTAGTTTTCTGGATGAGAGACAGACAAGAATCCGCCACCAGGGCAACTTTTCGCCATTTTTCACCCCTCAGGCTGGAGTCCCACAAGGCTCCGTACTCTCCCCCACCCTTTTTAACATGTACACAGCTGACCTACCCCTCCCAGCCCACAATGACTCACTAACTATTCAATACGCGGACGATGTAACGCAATTGGCCCGTGCCAGGTCGTTAGATCTCCTAACCGACAAAATTCAATGGGAACTGATGGCGACTAGCCTGTGGGAGATGAAATGGCGAATTCTCTCCCATCCCGAAAAATCAAAAGTCACTTATTTCAACATTAAAAGAAGTCAGCCCCGCCAAATCTCACTAAACAGAATTACTCCAATCCCCACCCCAATCCCCATCAGTAACAACAACAAAGTGCTTGGCCTCACCATAGATAAGCACCTCAACTTCAATATACATATAAAACAAAAAGCAACCATAGCCGCCAAGGCCCTGAGCAACCTGGAAAGATTTCGCGACAGCAGCACAAAAACAAAACTTCACCTCTACAAAGCTTTCATTCTCCCTCTCTTAACCTACTGCCCTCTTGCCCTCTCTCTCTCTGCTCCCTCCAACCTCTCTAAACTTCAAAAAGTTCAAAACCGAGCAATTCGTTTCGCTCTTGGGACGAAATGGTTCGACTTCCAAACCTCTCTCTCCATTCACCAGGAGTCCAACATCCCCCCCCTTAACATAACACTCCACAATAGAATCGAAAAACAACTAAGCTCCTTCTCCGACAGACACACAATCACATACAATTTCATTACCAACCTCCCCCCACCTTTCCGTCACCTGCCGCACTGCAATCTCCTTGATCCTCCCACTGTGCCTCCTGAACCTGTTTTCTAATAATGGACTCCTCCTTTCTTCCCTTCACTATCTCCTTTCTCTGTACCACTCATGGTGTCTGAGTGGCATCATCGTCGTTCTCTCGTTCACGTGGGCGGTCCCGCGTGCCAACACCTAGTGGTTTTTTCATATTTTTTGTCTTATGGTTTTGTATTCATATTTTTGTTTTTGTGCATTATTTTTCTGTCTCGCAGCCTAGGTTTTAAGGTGGCACCGGACCGCTCTTGGGAAAGGGACGCGACAAAAAATCACCGCCATTAACATACCATGCCTCTGACCGAGGGAGTGGGGTCGTGTGGCAACACCTAGTGGTTTTTTCATATTTTTTGTCTTATGGCTTTGTATTCATATTTTTGTTTTTTATACATTATTTTCTTGCCTCGCAGCCTAGGTTTCAAGGGGGCACCGGACCACTTCCAGAGAGACGGGGATAGCACGAACCGCACTCCTCCCACTGACGTCACGGCAATGGGGCCCCCGGACGTCGGCATGACGTTCCGGTAGCGGTACCCCCCGAGGTAGTTAAGGAGCGGCCAGTACTGATGATGGGGACGGTAACCACACCATTCAGTGGAAGCCACTTCACCCCCCACACAGAGGTAGTTGGGTGCGGCAAGGGCTGGGCAGGAAGGTAGTCAAGAGATGGTGGGGCGGGGCCCTGGAAGCATCCATGCAGGAATCCCCATTCACCCCCCGCCACCAGCGACTTACCGCGTGCAAGCAGATGGTATTAGATTTGACCCCTCGTTGCGGTGAGGGAGCCTTTTCGAGCCTCTGTCATTGCACATCCTACCATCATGTCAATCATTATCACAAACCATCCTCACCCTCCCCATGCACATAACACCACAACATTTTTTATACTTCTCTTTTCTTTAGCAGGTTGGCCTTTTTGCAGGAAGAGTCACAGGACAAGAGCAGAAAGGACCGACACCGCTTTTTCACCCACCACATTACATCATACATTAAATATCCCTGCCATCACCAAATCACTCTACTACTATCCGTGGTTCGGAACCCACGTAAAACTGTAGGTCCCTCCGCTATACGGATGTACTTCTTCCTCTGTCCTTCTTTGAACCAATAAAAAGCAAAAAAAAAAAAACCCTTTCTACTCTGACTGTCCTTCACTCCTCTTTCACATCCTGATGGTGCAGGCTCTGGATAGTCTGGCCCCTAACTTGTGCGTGGTTTGGCCCGGGGTTTTGGGTGCGTGGGCGGCGTTCGTGGCTGTGGCTGTGTTGGGCTTGGCCTGCTCGGTTGGTGGCGGACTCTCCTGCTTTCCCCGATAAAGACCTTGTCCCCCTTGCCATCTTAGCATGAATATAATACGTAAAAAAAAAAAAAAAAAAAAAAAAAAAAAAAAAGATGTCCTTCCTCATTGAAATTGCGCCTGGGTTAAGCCCCAGTGACTATTTCTCCTACTACAATTCCCTTCTTATCACCCCCCTATTCTTCCCACTATCCCCACTTCCCCCTCCCCATCTTTTCTCTCTTTGTTATGTTATGTTATGTTATTTTGAGGCACATTCGTGAGCTTCCTGTTAGACCGTTCGGACGTCGTACTAGCAGCTCTCATCACCATGACTGGCCGCGGCAAGGGAGGCAAGGGTCTTGGAAAGGGAGGCGCCAAGCGTCACCGTAAGGTTCTGCGTGATAACATCCAGGGAATCACCAAGCCTGCTATCCGTCGTCTAGCTCGCCGAGGTGGCGTCAAGCGCATCTCTGGTCTCATCTACGAGGAGACTCGTGGGGTGCTCAAGGTGTTCCTTGAGAACGTTATCAGGGATGCTGTCACCTATACCGAGCACGCCAAGCGTAAGACCGTTACTGCCATGGACGTTGTCTACGCCCTCAAGCGTCAGGGCCGTACCCTGTACGGATTTGGTGGTTAAATCGCTCCATTATTGAGATGGTGCCAGCTATTCAGCTTGCATTATCATCATTGAATAACATCATCTCCCGGACCTTTTTAAGGTCCACAAACATGAAAAGAAAGAAGGACCATAGACTACTATTATTACTACTACTTTCTCATAACCATGTTCACTATCACTATCTGAGCTAAGAAAAGAAACCATTATTAATTATAACCATCTTTCTCACTTCATCAGGTCTTCTCCAAGTATTATTATTATTATCATTATTATTATTATTATTATTATTATTATTATTATTATTATTATTATTATTATTATTATTATTATTATTATTATTATTATTATTATTATCATTGACTTATTTCAATGATCACGCCCCTCATCGTTCTCAGTTTCTCATAAAACAAAATATACATTGAGATGAAAAAGACGCTCAACATATCACAATAGGCAACACATCTAATCAACTCTCCACTGTGACACACAGCAGGTACATTAGTAGAAATATAGTATACATATTTATTCTCGGTCACTTGCGTGCCTGACTAAATAATAATAATAATAATAACAAATAACTAACTCGAAAATAAATACACTACTTGCTTATTATTGATATACCAGTATAGTCTACACAACTCTCTAGATGTTTGAACGTGTGGCTCCGAAGAGGAGCCGGATTGATGGTGATATTGGCTGAAGGGGAGGGAGGCCCTTTATTTACTTCTTCTCAGTCTTCTTGGGAAGGAGCACGGCCTGAATGTTGGGCAGCACGCCACCCTGTGCAATGGTGACTCCGGAGAGGAGCTTGTTAAGTTCCTCGTCGTTGCGGATGGCCAGCTGCAGGTGACGTGGGATGATGCGAGTCTTCTTGTTGTCACGGGCGGCATTGCCGGCAAGCTCAAGGACTTCAGCAGCCAGGTACTCCATAACTGCCGCAAGGTACACGGGGGCACCAGCACCCACGCGCTCGGCGTAGTTGCCTTTCCTTAGAAGGCGATGAATCCTGCCGACCGGGAACTGGAGTCCAGCACGACTGGAACGGGACTTTGACTTTCCCTTCACCTTTCCTCCCTTGCCGCGTCCAGACATGATAATGGATGTTGTGGTAGTAGTAGTAGTAGTAGTAGTTGTTGTTGTTGGTGATAAATGAGGAGCGCGAGTACTCTAACCTCGTCGGTAGCTCTGCGAGCAAGTAGTGAATTTTGGGAAAAACGGCTATATATACGCGAGATCAGATCGGCCCAGAGCGCGTCTGGACCAATCAGGACGCTCGCTGAGGTGGCGACTCCTGATCCTGAGTAGGCACGCTAATATATATACCACTTTTCAACTGAGAAAACGCACACTCGTTCTCACAGCAGTACGGCGACACTATGCCTCCCAAAGCATCAGGAAAGGCTGCCAAGAAAGCTGGCAAGGCACAGAAGGCCATTGCCAAGGGCGACAAGAAGAAGAAGCGCAGGAGGAAGGAGAGCTACTCCATCTACATCTACAAGGTGCTCAAGCAAGTCCACCCAGACACTGGCGTGTCCTCCAAGGCCATGTCAATCATGAACTCGTTCGTGAATGACATTTTCGAGCGCATCGCTGCCGAGGCATCCCGCCTGGCACACTATAACAAGCGCTCCACCATCACCAGCCGGGAAATCCAGACCGCTGTCCGTCTTCTTCTGCCTGGTGAACTGGCAAAACACGCTGTTTCTGAAGGCACCAAGGCTGTTACCAAGTATACCTCCTCCAAGTAAACAGGCGGCCAGTATACTGCTGCCAGTATAAAATAATACCCGGCTCCATTGGAGCCACACTTGAAAAGGAAAAAAGATACGATATAGACAAATGCATTATTATTATAATTATTGTTATTATTATTAATATTATTATTATTATTATTTTTATTATTATTATTATTATTATTATTATTATTATTATTATTATTATTATCATTATTAATAATATTAATATTGTTGTTTTTATTATGATTATTATTATAATAATTATTGTATCATTATTATTATTATTATTATTATTATTATTATTATTATTATTATTATTATTATTATTATGCTTATTATTATCGTGATTATTATTCTGTGGAGATAAAGAAAAGATAAAAAAAAAATAGAGATAAAGAAAGATAAAAATTCTCCCAAGTGAAAGAGATATGGCCATGGAAGAGGGAATAATAATAATAATATAAAAAAAAAAAAAGGGGGGAAGGATATTGAGTTGAAAGTCGATACCTGATACTGAAAGATGGAAAATAAATATTTTCTTCCACAAAACCAAACAGATTGTCTATGAAAATTCTTTAATGAAAGAGATGTTTGGCCCTAAAAAGGGCCTAGATATTGCTGTTATGAAGATCATTCGTGGATGACTTCTTAGGCACGCTCGCCACGGATGCGACGAGCCAGTTGGATGTCCTTTGGCATGATAGTCACGCGCTTGGCATGGATGGCGCACAGGTTGGTATCCTCAAACAGACCCACGAGGTAAGCCTCGGAAGCTTCCTGGAGAGCCATGACAGCAGAGGACTGGAAGCGGAGGTCAGTCTTGAAATCCTGAGCAATTTCACGCACCAGGCGCTGGAAAGGCAGTTTCCTGATAAGCAGCTCAGTGCTCTTCTGATAACGGCGGATCTCACGGAGAGCAACGGTTCCAGGCCTGTAACGGTGGGGTTTCTTGACACCTCCAGTGGCTGGAGCAGACTTGCGAGCTGCCTTTGTAGCAAGCTGCTTGCGGGGCGCCTTGCCACCAGTGGACTTGCGAGCCGTTTGCTTGGTACGTGCCATAGTTGTGGTAACAACAACTCACAACGAACACTCAGCTGAGTCTGCCCGCGCTTCCCACAAAATCCCTTTATATATGAATCGGGTGGGCCCGACGACTCCAACCCTGCCTTGTGATTGGTCAGAAACGTCCAGTGAGGCTCATCGCCCACGCAGTCACCGCATGAAAGATGTGATCATTATTGTTAGTCTAATTCATTTTGTTCTTATTCTTATTCTTATTCTTATTCTTTCTTCCCTCATTCATAACAAATCTTGGAAAATATACAGCAGAACTGACATGTCATTTAAAATTCTAAGACAATTAGCAAGAAAGTTGTGATATTCTTATTTTTTTCATTCTTTTTATTCTATTTTTTTCTTATTCTTGTCATAATTAATATTGTTATCTTTATTATTTTCATTTTTTTTTATTATTCTTCCTTATCTTATTCTTATTTATCCTACTTTTAGAGAGATGAGGCTTGTGCGGTCACCCATCCAAGTTCTGCCCGGACCCCCTGCTTAACCTTGCTGATCCCGCCGTCAGCTGATTGGTCAAGAGCGGAGAACAAGGTGTTGGGAGGGCTTATTTCTCTTATTCTTATTCTTTCCTGTATTGTTGTTGCATTGTTGTGCTGAAAATGTTGGAAAATATGCACTAAAATTAACCCTTCATTCATAATTCTACGACAATTAGCAAGAGAGATATATTATTACTTTTTTCCCTTATTTTTGTTCTTTTTATTCTTAATCTTCTTTTTTTTATTATAGTTGTTATTGTTATTTTATTATTTTCGTTTTTCGTTCATTCTCCTCATTCTTATTGCTATTTTTTTCTATTCTCAGAGAGATGAGGCTTTTGTGGTCACCCATCCAAGTTCTTCCCGGACCCCCTGCTTAACTGCGCTGATCCCGCCGTTAGCTAATTGGCCAAGACCGGAGAACTAGGTGTTGGGAGGCCTTCTTTCTATTATTCTTATTCTTTCTTCCCCCATTCATATCGTTGTATTGGAAATGTTGGAAAATATACAAAAGAATTCACCCTTCTATGACAATTAGGAAGAAAGACATGGGATGCTTTCTTTCTTTTTTTTTATATTCCTTTATTGTAATTTTTCTTATTCTTGTTATAATAATTCTTACTGTTATCTTTATTACTTAAAATTTTCGTTCATTCTCCCTATTCTTATTCTTATTTTTTTTATTTATTTATTTTTTTTCAGACAGATGAGGCTTGTGTAGTCACCCATCCAAGTATTGCCCGAAACCCCTGCGTAATCTCGACGATTTCATTTGACAATACCTATTTACTTATTTATTTATTATTATATTTATTAAAAAAAAAAAAGAAGAAAAGAAGATGAAGAATAAGGTATGTAATCGAAATACTCTCTCTATACTGTAGCAATAGTTTAGCTGGATGTACTTGTATTGTGTCAAAAATACTTGCAATATCTGCAATTGTAACCTGCAGTGTCGGCATAATGCATAATTAAGCAATGAAAAGAAAAATTAATAAAAGAATAAATGAAAAAAAGAAAGAAAAAAAGATACAATTAACAATTAAATATATTAGCTACCCCTCTACGTTTCTTTATCACTGCAGAAAAATGGAAACATTTTAACGTAGACTTGTCAAAATTCAACTGAAATTAAGGGTTAAATAAGGATTGTCACCCCTTCCCCAGAGGATATTCATTGTCTTTTAATATATATATATATATATATATATATATATATATATATATATATATATATATATATATATATATATATATATATATATATATATATATATATATATATATATATATATATATATATATATATATATATATATATATATATATATATATATATATATATATTCTTTTTATTTAAAGTCTTATTTAGAGAGAGAGAGAGAGAGAGAGAGAGGTAACGTCCTTGAGGATAGCAGCTCGTCTACGCTCCGCTCAGTGATCAGCGTTAGAATGTAATTCCTCATTTCTTTAAAAAAAAAAAAAAAAAAAAAAAAACAGAAACTTTATTTAGGGGGCTTGCTGGAAACAAACTACAATGGAGGAAAGAACAATATGTCTGCTATATGACCCACCCAGTTAAATTTTCAAGAAGCAAACGCAAGTTGGAAAATACGAGGAAGATAAATTTTCATTTATATACGTTTTATGGTAATTTCTGCCACGCCTTCCTCTATTCATCAAACGTCACTGACACTTATTCCCTTTATTTTTTACTTTACAGAATCTTTTGTAGGGCAAGACTCTAGAGGATATGTGCTTTCATAAATTCTATAATGCTTTGCTTATCATAGAGACATAAAAAAAAAAATAATAATAATAAAAATAAATAAATTAATTAATTTAAAAAATCAAAATAAATAGATATATAAATTAATTAATCAATCAAATAAATTTCTATGCTTCACCTTTATAGCATTCGTATGAATGTCAAAACAAAACAAAAAATATAAATATAAATAATAATATGAAAAAAAAAAATTACTAAATATATGAAAAATAGCATTACTACTACTACTACTACTACTACTACTACTGCTACTACTACTACTATTTTTTTTTTTTTTTTATGTAGGAAGGACACTGGCCAAGGGCAACAAAAATGTAATAAAAAAAATGCCCACTGAAATGCCAGTCCCATACAGGGGTCAAAGCAGTGGTCAAAAAATGATGAATAAGTGTCTTGAAACCTCCCTCTTGAAGGAATTCAAGTCATAGGAAGGTGGAAATACGGAAGCAGGCAGGGAGTTCCAGAGTTTACCAGAGAAAGGGATGAATGATTGAGAATACTAGTTAACTCTTGCGTTAGAGAAGTGGACAGAATAGAGGTGAGAGAAAGAAGAAAGTCTTGTGCAGCGAGGCCACGGAAGGAGGGGAGGCATGCAGTTAGCAAGATCAGAAGAGCAGTTAGCATGAAAATAGCGGTAGAAGACAGCTAGATATGCAACATTGCGGCGGTGAGAGAGAAGCTGAAGACAGTCAG
>NW_026973733.1:65000-72500 GCF_035594125.1 Scylla paramamosain
AGCTCGCCGAGGTGGCGTCAAGCGCATCTCTGGTCTCATCTACGAGGAGACTCGTGGGGTGCTCAAGGTGTTCCTTGAGAACGTTATCAGGGATGCTGTCACCTATACCGAGCACGCCAAGCGTAAGACCGTTACTGCCATGGACGTTGTCTACGCCCTCAAGCGTCAGGGCCGTACCCTGTACGGATTTGGTGGTTAAATCGCTCCATTATTGAGATGGTGCCAGCTATTCAGCTTGCATTATCATCATTGAATAACATCATCTCCCGGACCTTTTTAAGGTCCACAAACATGAAAAGAAAGAAGGACCATAGACTACTATTATTACTACTACTTTCTCATAACCATGTTCACTATCACTATCTGAGCTAAGAAAAGAAACCATTATTAATTATAACCATCTTTCTCACTTCATCAGGTCTTCTCCAAGTATTATTATTATTATCATTATTATTATTATTATTATTATTATTATTATTATCATTATTATTATTATTATTATTATTATTATTATTATTATTATTATTATTATTATCATTGACTTATTTCAATGATCACGCCCCTCATCGTTCTCAGTTTCTCATAAAACAAAATATACATTGAGATGAAAAAGACGCTCAACATATCACAATAGGCAACACATCTAATCAACTCTCCACTGTGACACACAGCAGGTACATTAGTAGAAATATAGTATACATATTTATTCTCGGTCACTTGCGTGCCTGACTAAATAATAATAATAATAATAACAAATAACTAACTCGAAAATAAATACACTACTTGCTTATTATTGATATACCAGTATAGTCTACACAACTCTCTAGATGTTTGAACGTGTGGCTCCGAAGAGGAGCCGGATTGATGGTGATATTGGCTGAAGGGGAGGGAGGCCCTTTATTTACTTCTTCTCAGTCTTCTTGGGAAGGAGCACGGCCTGAATGTTGGGCAGCACGCCACCCTGTGCAATGGTGACTCCGGAGAGGAGCTTGTTAAGTTCCTCGTCGTTGCGGATGGCCAGCTGCAGGTGACGTGGGATGATGCGAGTCTTCTTGTTGTCACGGGCGGCATTGCCGGCAAGCTCAAGGACTTCAGCAGCCAGGTACTCCATAACTGCCGCAAGGTACACGGGGGCACCAGCACCCACGCGCTCGGCGTAGTTGCCTTTCCTTAGAAGGCGATGAATCCTGCCGACCGGGAACTGGAGTCCAGCACGACTGGAACGGGACTTTGACTTTCCCTTCACCTTTCCTCCCTTGCCGCGTCCAGACATGATAATGGATGTTGTGGTAGTAGTAGTAGTAGTAGTAGTTGTTGTTGTTGGTGATAAATGAGGAGCGCGAGTACTCTAACCTCGTCGGTAGCTCTGCGAGCAAGTAGTGAATTTTGGGAAAAACGGCTATATATACGCGAGATCAGATCGGCCCAGAGCGCGTCTGGACCAATCAGGACGCTCGCTGAGGTGGCGACTCCTGATCCTGAGTAGGCACGCTAATATATATACCACTTTTCAACTGAGAAAACGCACACTCGTTCTCACAGCAGTACGGCGACACTATGCCTCCCAAAGCATCAGGAAAGGCTGCCAAGAAAGCTGGCAAGGCACAGAAGGCCATTGCCAAGGGCGACAAGAAGAAGAAGCGCAGGAGGAAGGAGAGCTACTCCATCTACATCTACAAGGTGCTCAAGCAAGTCCACCCAGACACTGGCGTGTCCTCCAAGGCCATGTCAATCATGAACTCGTTCGTGAATGACATTTTCGAGCGCATCGCTGCCGAGGCATCCCGCCTGGCACACTATAACAAGCGCTCCACCATCACCAGCCGGGAAATCCAGACCGCTGTCCGTCTTCTTCTGCCTGGTGAACTGGCAAAACACGCTGTTTCTGAAGGCACCAAGGCTGTTACCAAGTATACCTCCTCCAAGTAAACAGGCGGCCAGTATACTGCTGCCAGTATAAAATAATACCCGGCTCCATTGGAGCCACACTTGAAAAGGAAAAAAGATACGATATAGACAAATGCATTATTATTATAATTATTGTTATTATTATTAATATTATTATTATTATTATTTTTATTATTATTATTATTATTATTATTATTATTATTATTATTATTATTATTATCATTATTAATAATATTAATATTGTTGTTTTTATTATGATTATTATTATAATAATTATTGTATCATTATTATTATTATTATTATTATTATTATTATTATTATTATTATTATTATTATTATGCTTATTATTATCGTGATTATTATTCTGTGGAGATAAAGAAAAGATAAAAAAAAAATAGAGATAAAGAAAGATAAAAATTCTCCCAAGTGAAAGAGATATGGCCATGGAAGAGGGAATAATAATAATAATATAAAAAAAAAAAAAGGGGGGAAGGATATTGAGTTGAAAGTCGATACCTGATACTGAAAGATGGAAAATAAATATTTTCTTCCACAAAACCAAACAGATTGTCTATGAAAATTCTTTAATGAAAGAGATGTTTGGCCCTAAAAAGGGCCTAGATATTGCTGTTATGAAGATCATTCGTGGATGACTTCTTAGGCACGCTCGCCACGGATGCGACGAGCCAGTTGGATGTCCTTTGGCATGATAGTCACGCGCTTGGCATGGATGGCGCACAGGTTGGTATCCTCAAACAGACCCACGAGGTAAGCCTCGGAAGCTTCCTGGAGAGCCATGACAGCAGAGGACTGGAAGCGGAGGTCAGTCTTGAAATCCTGAGCAATTTCACGCACCAGGCGCTGGAAAGGCAGTTTCCTGATAAGCAGCTCAGTGCTCTTCTGATAACGGCGGATCTCACGGAGAGCAACGGTTCCAGGCCTGTAACGGTGGGGTTTCTTGACACCTCCAGTGGCTGGAGCAGACTTGCGAGCTGCCTTTGTAGCAAGCTGCTTGCGGGGCGCCTTGCCACCAGTGGACTTGCGAGCCGTTTGCTTGGTACGTGCCATAGTTGTGGTAACAACAACTCACAACGAACACTCAGCTGAGTCTGCCCGCGCTTCCCACAAAATCCCTTTATATATGAATCGGGTGGGCCCGACGACTCCAACCCTGCCTTGTGATTGGTCAGAAACGTCCAGTGAGGCTCATCGCCCACGCAGTCACCGCATGAAAGATGTGATCATTATTGTTAGTCTAATTCATTTTGTTCTTATTCTTATTCTTATTCTTATTCTTTCTTCCCTCATTCATAACAAATCTTGGAAAATATACAGCAGAACTGACATGTCATTTAAAATTCTAAGACAATTAGCAAGAAAGTTGTGATATTCTTATTTTTTTCATTCTTTTTATTCTATTTTTTTCTTATTCTTGTCATAATTAATATTGTTATCTTTATTATTTTCATTTTTTTTTATTATTCTTCCTTATCTTATTCTTATTTATCCTACTTTTAGAGAGATGAGGCTTGTGCGGTCACCCATCCAAGTTCTGCCCGGACCCCCTGCTTAACCTTGCTGATCCCGCCGTCAGCTGATTGGTCAAGAGCGGAGAACAAGGTGTTGGGAGGGCTTATTTCTCTTATTCTTATTCTTTCCTGTATTGTTGTTGCATTGTTGTGCTGAAAATGTTGGAAAATATGCACTAAAATTAACCCTTCATTCATAATTCTACGACAATTAGCAAGAGAGATATATTATTACTTTTTTCCCTTATTTTTGTTCTTTTTATTCTTAATCTTCTTTTTTTTATTATAGTTGTTATTGTTATTTTATTATTTTCGTTTTTCGTTCATTCTCCTCATTCTTATTGCTATTTTTTTCTATTCTCAGAGAGATGAGGCTTTTGTGGTCACCCATCCAAGTTCTTCCCGGACCCCCTGCTTAACTGCGCTGATCCCGCCGTTAGCTAATTGGCCAAGACCGGAGAACTAGGTGTTGGGAGGCCTTCTTTCTATTATTCTTATTCTTTCTTCCCCCATTCATATCGTTGTATTGGAAATGTTGGAAAATATACAAAAGAATTCACCCTTCTATGACAATTAGGAAGAAAGACATGGGATGCTTTCTTTCTTTTTTTTTATATTCCTTTATTGTAATTTTTCTTATTCTTGTTATAATAATTCTTACTGTTATCTTTATTACTTAAAATTTTCGTTCATTCTCCCTATTCTTATTCTTATTTTTTTTATTTATTTATTTTTTTTCAGACAGATGAGGCTTGTGTAGTCACCCATCCAAGTATTGCCCGAAACCCCTGCGTAATCTCGACGATTTCATTTGACAATACCTATTTACTTATTTATTTATTATTATATTTATTAAAAAAAAAAAAGAAGAAAAGAAGATGAAGAATAAGGTATGTAATCGAAATACTCTCTCTATACTGTAGCAATAGTTTAGCTGGATGTACTTGTATTGTGTCAAAAATACTTGCAATATCTGCAATTGTAACCTGCAGTGTCGGCATAATGCATAATTAAGCAATGAAAAGAAAAATTAATAAAAGAATAAATGAAAAAAAGAAAGAAAAAAAGATACAATTAACAATTAAATATATTAGCTACCCCTCTACGTTTCTTTATCACTGCAGAAAAATGGAAACATTTTAACGTAGACTTGTCAAAATTCAACTGAAATTAAGGGTTAAATAAGGATTGTCACCCCTTCCCCAGAGGATATTCATTGTCTTTTAATATATATATATATATATATATATATATATATATATATATATATATATATATATATATATATATATATATATATATATATATATATATATATATATATATATATATATATATATATATATATATATATATATATTCTTTTTATTTAAAGTCTTATTTAGAGAGAGAGAGAGAGAGAGAGAGAGGTAACGTCCTTGAGGATAGCAGCTCGTCTACGCTCCGCTCAGTGATCAGCGTTAGAATGTAATTCCTCATTTCTTTAAAAAAAAAAAAAAAAAAAAAAAAACAGAAACTTTATTTAGGGGGCTTGCTGGAAACAAACTACAATGGAGGAAAGAACAATATGTCTGCTATATGACCCACCCAGTTAAATTTTCAAGAAGCAAACGCAAGTTGGAAAATACGAGGAAGATAAATTTTCATTTATATACGTTTTATGGTAATTTCTGCCACGCCTTCCTCTATTCATCAAACGTCACTGACACTTATTCCCTTTATTTTTTACTTTACAGAATCTTTTGTAGGGCAAGACTCTAGAGGATATGTGCTTTCATAAATTCTATAATGCTTTGCTTATCATAGAGACATAAAAAAAAAAAATAATAATAATAAAAATAAATAAATTAATTAATTTAAAAAATCAAAATAAATAGATATATAAATTAATTAATCAATCAAATAAATTTCTATGCTTCACCTTTATAGCATTCGTATGAATGTCAAAACAAAACAAAAAATATAAATATAAATAATAATATGAAAAAAAAAAATTACTAAATATATGAAAAATAGCATTACTACTACTACTACTACTACTACTACTACTGCTACTACTACTACTATTTTTTTTTTTTTTTTTATGTAGGAAGGACACTGGCCAAGGGCAACAAAAATGTAATAAAAAAAATGCCCACTGAAATGCCAGTCCCATACAGGGGTCAAAGCAGTGGTCAAAAAATGATGAATAAGTGTCTTGAAACCTCCCTCTTGAAGGAATTCAAGTCATAGGAAGGTGGAAATACGGAAGCAGGCAGGGAGTTCCAGAGTTTACCAGAGAAAGGGATGAATGATTGAGAATACTAGTTAACTCTTGCGTTAGAGAAGTGGACAGAATAGAGGTGAGAGAAAGAAGAAAGTCTTGTGCAGCGAGGCCACGGAAGGAGGGGAGGCATGCAGTTAGCAAGATCAGAAGAGCAGTTAGCATGAAAATAGCGGTAGAAGACAGCTAGATATGCAACATTGCGGCGGTGAGAGAGAAGCTGAAGACAGTCAGTTAGAGGAGAGGAGTTGATGAGACGAAAAGCTTTTGATTCCACCCTGTCTAGAAAAGCAGTATGAGTGGAACCCCCCTCAGACATGTGAAGCATACTCCATACATGGACGGATAAGGCCCTTGTACAGAGTTAGCAGCTGGGGGGGTGAGAAAAACTGGCGGAGACGTCTCAGAACACCTAACTTCATAAAAGCTGTTTTAGCTAGAGATGAGATGTGAAGTTTCCAGTTCAGATTATAAGTAAAGGACAGACCGAGGATGTTCAATGTAGAAGAGGGGGACAGTTGAGTGTCATTGAAGAAGAGGGGATAGTTGTCTGGAAGGTTGTGTCGAGTTGATAGATGGAGGAATTGATTTTTTGAGGCATTGAACAATATCAAGTTTGTTCTGCCCCAATGAGAAATTTTAGAAAGATCAGAAGTCAGGCGTTCTGTGGCTTCCCTGCGTGATATGTTTACCTCCTGAAGGGTTGGACGTCTATGAAAAGACGTGGAAAAGTGCAGGGTGGTATCTTCAGCGTAGGAGTGGATAGGACAAGAAGTTTGGTTTAGAAGATCATTAATGAATAATAAGAAGAGAGTGGGTGACAGGACAGAACCCTGAGGAACACCACTGTTAATTGATTTAGGAGAAGAACAGTGACCGTCTACCACAGCAGCAATAGAACGGTCAAAAAGGAAACTTGAGATGAAGTAAACAGAGAGAAGGATAGAAACCGTAGGAGGGTAGTTTGGAAATCAAAGCTTTGTGCCAGACTCTATCAAAAGCTTTTGATAATTATGTCCAAGGCAACAGCAAAAGTTTCACCAAAATCTCTAAAAGAGGATGACCAAGACTCAGTAAGGAAAGCCAGAAGATCACCAGTAGAGCGGCCTTGACGGAACCCATACTGGCGATCAGATAGAAGGTTGTGGAGTGATAGATGTTTAAGAATCTTCCTGTTGAAGATAGATTCAAAAACTTTAGATAGGCAGGAAATTAAAGCAATAGGATGGTAGTTTGAGGGATTAGAACGGTCACCCTTTTTAGGAACAGGTTGAATGTAAGTAAACTTCCAGCAAGAAGGAAAGGTAGTGTTGACAGACAGAGCTGAAAGAATTTGAATAGGCAAGGTGCAAGCATGGAGGCATTGTTTCGGAGAACAATAGGAGGGACCCCATCCGGTCCATAAGCCTTCCGAGGGTTTAGGCCAGCGAGGGCATGGAAAACATCATTGCGAAGAATTTTAATAGGTGGCATGAAGTTGTCAGAGGGTGGAGGAGAGGGAGGAACAAGCCCAGAATCGTCCAATGTAGAATTTTTAGCAAAGGTTTGAGCAAAGATTTCAGCTTTAGAAATAGATGCGATAGCAGTGGTGCCATCTGGTTGAAATAGAGTAGGGAAAGAAGAAGCAGCAAAGTTATTGGAGATACTTTTTGGCTAGATGCCAGAAATCACGAAGGGAGTTAGAGAGAGAGAGAGAGAGAGAGAGAGAGAGAGAGAGAGAGAGAGAGAGAGAGAGAGAGAGAGAGAGAGAGAGAGAGAGAGAGAGAATGTGTGTGTGTGTATATGTGTCGGTTGGGTTGT
>NW_026973733.1:75000-90000 GCF_035594125.1 Scylla paramamosain
TCTGGTGTTCCCAGGCGGTCACCCATCCAAGTACTAACCGGACCCAACGTTGCTTAACTTCGCTGATCAGACGAGAAGCGGTGTATTCAACGTGGTGTGGTCGTTGGCTCTGATGAGCTTGACTTATCGACTATTTGAAGATGATGTTCTCCTGCTTAGTTATGAAAGCAACGCTTTTCATAGTATAGTTATAATTATATATATATATATATATATATATATATATATATATATATATATATATATATATATATATATATATATATATATATATATATATATATATATATATATATATATATATATATATATATATATATATACATAAACCATACTGGAAGAGCAAGGAGTTAGTGTTAATAAATATATTTGTTTTTTCTTCCAACTAGAAGAGGGGAAACTGGTTATGCTACCAAATGGAAGATAGTTTCTGAAAATTAGAATATGAATTCAGTTGAAACATTACTTGATACTGAATGAATCTTGCGCATGCCTACAAGAAAAGAGTCAGGGGAGAAGGTATATTATCTCGGCATGCCTTAGCGCGCCGGAAAATCTTGCAACCCCTCCACCTTTATATTGAGTTTTATTCACATTTGTGCTTGTGTATGTGAATTTAGTCATAAATGTGCAGTTGCAGGGTCAACACTGAAACAGAAAACCTATGCATATGACCCGATAATGTTAAATTAAGTGAGAAAAACAGGGAAAATAGTAATTTACTACACGCACGACCGCTCTGGCTCAATATATACCGCGCGACAAAAATTTTGAGCTTCCTCAAGCCCTGGTAGCAGAAGGTTCTCCCAGCTCCTACCTCCCAGCCGCAGCCAGCCAACCAGCAGCCAGCTCCGAAGGAAGAAGGTCCGCCCTACACCGAGCCGCCGAGTCACAAGCTCCGCCTACCGGGTCCGGAAAGAACCAATAGTCACCCAGCACCGCTCCCGCTCTCACTCCTGCGTCTTTTAAAAGACCTGCAGGTGGCAAGGCGCACACACTCGCCCACGAGCTGCCGAAAAAGGAGCATCTTCGCTCCCAACGACTCTACAAAGAAAAAGGCTTTGGCCTACTAACAAAAAAGAATACCGATAGACAACCCGGCAGTCACTTCGAGGAGCCGCGGTCTTCCCTACGTTCCCTGTGGAGAGAGCCTCACCTAAGGGATATCGCTGGAAGATCGCAGTAACTCATTGGTATAAGTGACTTTTGCCAACTGTTCCTCCTTCTCCACCTTTCTTTTCTTCGTACCGGCGACAGAGTCAGGATCGGGCCTTAGGCAAGCCCGCTCCGCGCTCTTTAGCCACCGGGGCCTCTAGTGTTGGCTAGAGCAGCCCAGAGACACCTCGGTAGCGTACAAGCCCTACCTCAGGGCTAGATATTCAGGGTTTCTTCCCTCCAGCTAGGATCCCCCTCGGGATATAGGTTCTAGGGCGATAGGAAACAACAACAGGTTGTTTATAGGCCACTCGTGGTTGTAGCACCCAAAAGGCTGTAGCGCCACAAGGCTGTAGCGCCACTTACTTTTAAAAACACTTTTTCACCACAGATTCTTCCACAAGGCTGCAGTATCATAGGGCCCGGCCCTATGATAAGATGGCCGCTCCACGCCCCCCTGATCGGACTATAAGGTACCGGATAAAGACTGCAAGCATTCCTGCCGACATCAGCAATTCGTTCTTTACCAGAACACAGGTACCCCATACAAAATGTTTCCGATCTGGCCCGTATATCATCGTTGGCTTAGCTAGCGAGGCGGACCGTGAAAAACACACCACAGAACAGGCAACCGAAAATTTAAAACTTCTAGGCTTCGAGCTCGTAGAGTCTCCGGAGCAAATCGCCGCTCGAACAATCCTTGCCCGTCGAGTCGACGATTATATACTGAAAAAAACCAGCGAGGATCTCCGAG
The DNA here is from genome assembly GCF_035594125.1 of Scylla paramamosain. Lineage (NCBI taxonomy): Eukaryota > Metazoa > Arthropoda > Malacostraca > Decapoda > Portunidae > Scylla > Scylla paramamosain. The sequence goes on from NW_026973733.1 coordinate 76,910, forward strand.
AGGAGATCGAAGAAAAAAACGGAATCCAGATCGACGACATAAAACTCATACAAAAAGTACACATGATCAAACTAAAGCTACGATCGAGACAGCAGGCAGAACAGGCGCAGAAGAAAGGAATCAAACTCTTTTCCCAAATAATACCCTCTTACAACGTCAGCATTGAGGAATACCGTCCGGTAAATCAATGTTATAAGTGTTATAAATTCAGTCATAGAACAAACCAATGTAAGGAGAAAGAACAAGTGTGCTCTAAGTGTGCAGCTAAGGGCCACGATTATAGAAACTGCCAATCAACCACATTAAAATGCGCTAACTGTGACGGCGAACACGTTGCTGTCTCGTTCAAATGCCCAGTTAAACGCACCCAGCAGCAACAACAAAACTCCATAACAGCAACACCAACAACCTCTTCACAGCCAAACAACTCCTACGCTCAAGCAGCCACACCTGCCACCCCAACACACATGAACACAATTTCTAACACAAACATGGAAAAACTGCTACTAGCCGAAATTATAATCAAATATTCCATACAAACCTCCTTCGGTGACCTGAGAAAACAAGCAGAAACCATGAACTCACTGCTGGAGTACAATGGTTGTCCAACAATAAAACTCCCACCAAATTTCACACAAACAAATCAACAACACTACCAACAAAAGCTTGTGGAACAAACAGAAGCCCCTACACAAACAAACCAACAACACCACCTTGCTGAACAAACAGAAGCTCCTACAGTCCCTAATCAGGAACCAAACTCCTCCTCCACCGAACAATCCAGCCTCCTTCCAACCGGGAACCTAGCTACCGGTGAGGACACAGTTTCTGGGAAAACGCAACCCAACAGCCCCACTCCTACCACTACCTCCACCACAAAAACGAACGAAAACACACCAACACAAGCCAGTAACACCGCACATAAAAGACACATTCCGGGTACACAACCCACCTCCCCTAGACCCACACGAACCACATCGAGAGTTAAGAAAACATGATTACGATCATGCAACTAAATTGTCGCGGCTACTGGAATAACCGGCACCTTATTTCAGAAGCTATTCGATCAACCGACCCAGACATCGTCCTCCTGAACCACACAGGTTCACCAACAAAACCAATTAAGCTATATGGATATAACACACGTTACACTACAGGTACACGTCATGATGGCGTAGCTGTCATGGTCAAATGCACCATCAAACACATCCACATAACCGACTGGCCTTCAGCACACTTCCTGGCCACCAGGATCGAAACACAACACGGGATATTTCTTATTGCCACCACATACAGCAGACCGGATACAGGGCTCCCTCTCACCAGTCTCAACAATCTCTTCAATCACACAAACATACCAGCCTATATACTGGCAGACCTCAATGCCAGTCACACAGCATTTAGACACACCAAGAACAACCAACATGGACACCAACTTCTACAACTTACACAACTGAAACGCCTCCGTTTCCTTGGCCCTGACTTTCCTACCTGCTATACCCACAATGGGAATGGCAGGCCGGATCTCATCCTCTCCAACCGGCAATCCCTACCTTTCCATCACCACATCTCCTACGGACCCATCTGTGGTTCAGACCACGTCCCCCTAATTCTAAAAATATCCTCAAACCCCATATCTATCCCATCCCCACCTGTCCCCGACTACCGCTCCGCCGACTGGGAGGGATTCAGGAAAACTCTTTCAGACCTACACCAACCACCACAGCTCGAAGGCCAACCCTATACAATAATAGACAGTGCCCTAGAGACACTACATAGTGACATCCTGACATCAGCCAACAGACACACACCAAAGAAACAACACAAAATTCAAATAGACTTCAGACCCTCCATAAAAACACAACGACTACTAGTGTGCTACAGAACACGCTTTTTACAAAACATGCACAACCACATACCCATCTACAGAGACCTCTGCACCCTTCGCACACACATACTAAATAGCCTACAGGATGACCACAGCGCTCACTGGAGGAACCTAGTCTCCCTTATGGACGGAGCTCGCTGCAAAAATCCTACTCAGTTCTGGCACATGGTGCACAAGCTGAAGGGATGCCACCGGGAAAGATTCGAGTACCTCCTAGTGAACGGTGATCGAGTCACCAACCCAGACCAGGTCACCAACACCTTCCAGACACACTGGTGCAACACCTTCCAACCACACCCTTTCCCTCCCCATGAGCCCAGTATTGCCCACATACACCACATCACCGATCTTGTGCGCCGAAACATAGCAAACACGCTACCACATAACATTATACACTTAACACACCTAGATCCCCAACACCCTCTCACCACACCCATTGAGGAGGAGGATGTCACCAGGTTGCTCAGACATACTCCGCGGCGAGCCCCCGGCCCCTCAGGAGTCACATGGCCGATGGTGCGGAGCCTTCCTCCAGAAATCATATCCAGCCTGACAAAAATTTTCAATGCTTGCCTCGCCTCTGGATACTTCCCAAAGGCTTTCAAAATTTCAAACATCACCCTTATTGCCAAGCCCGGAAAAAACTCTCACTTACCAGAAAACTATCGCCCCATAAGCCTCCTTGAAATTCTTGGAAAAACTTTTGAACGTCTAATCAACTTAAGATTGAGAGCGTTCCTCGAATGTAACGGATTGCTGGCACCACAGCAGTTCGGTTTCCGGAGGAACGCCTCAACTGAGGACGCCCTTAACAGCATAGTAGCCTACCTAAATTTCAACAAGCCATATTACAAGACAGCACTCGTGACAAAAGATGTCAAGAAAGCTTTTGACACCGTTTGGCACACCGGTTTGAAATACAAAATTTGTAATAACTTCAATCTCCCTTTTCTAACACAACGCATCTTGTGTAGTTTTCTGGATGAGAGACAGACAAGAATCCGCCACCAGGGCAACTTTTCGCCATTTTTCACCCCTCAGGCTGGAGTCCCACAAGGCTCCGTACTCTCCCCCACCCTTTTTAACATGTACACAGCTGACCTACCCCTCCCAGCCCACAATGACTCACTAACTATTCAATACGCGGACGATGTAACGCAATTGGCCCGTGCCAGGTCGTTAGATCTCCTAACCGACAAAATTCAATGGGAACTGATGGCGACTAGCCTGTGGGAGATGAAATGGCGAATTCTCTCCCATCCCGAAAAATCAAAAGTCACTTATTTCAACATTAAAAGAAGTCAGCCCCGCCAAATCTCACTAAACAGAATTACTCCAATCCCCACCCCAATCCCCATCAGTAACAACAACAAAGTGCTTGGCCTCACCATAGATAAGCACCTCAACTTCAATATACATATAAAACAAAAAGCAACCATAGCCGCCAAGGCCCTGAGCAACCTGGAAAGATTTCGCGACAGCAGCACAAAAACAAAACTTCACCTCTACAAAGCTTTCATTCTCCCTCTCTTAACCTACTGCCCTCTTGCCCTCTCTCTCTCTGCTCCCTCCAACCTCTCTAAACTTCAAAAAGTTCAAAACCGAGCAATTCGTTTCGCTCTTGGGACGAAATGGTTCGACTTCCAAACCTCTCTCTCCATTCACCAGGAGTCCAACATCTCCCCCCTTAACATAACACTCCACAATAGAATCGAAAAACAACTAAGCTCCTTCTCCGACAGACACACAATCACATACAATTTCATTACCAACCTCCCCCCACCTTTCCGTCACCTGCCGCACTGCAATCTCCTTGATCCTCCCACTGTGCCTCCTGAACCTGTTTTCTAATAATGGACTCCTCCTTTCTTCCCTTCACTATCTCCTTTCTCTGTACCACTCATGGTGTCTGAGTGGCATCATCGTCGTTCTCTCGTTCACGTGGGCGGTCCCGCGTGCCAACACCTAGTGGTTTTTTCATATTTTTTGTCTTATGGTTTTGTATTCATATTTTTGTTTTTGTGCATTATTTTTTTGTCTCGCAGCCTAGGTTTTAAGGTGGCACCGGACCGCTCTTGGGAAAGGGACGCGACAAAAAATCACCGCCATTAACATACCATGCCTCTGACCGAGGGAGTGGGGTCGTGTGGCAACACCTAGTGGTTTTTTCATATTTTTTGTCTTATGGCTTTGTATTCATATTTTTGTTTTTTATACATTATTTTCTTGCCTCGCAGCCTAGGTTTCAAGGGGGCACCGGACCACTTCCAGAGAGACGGGGATAGCACGAACCGCACTCCTCCCACTGACGTCACGGCAATGGGGCCCCCGGACGTCGGCATGACGTTCCGGTAGCGGTACCCCCCGAGGTAGTTAAGGAGCGGCCAGTACTGATGATGGGGACGGTAACCACACCATTCAGTGGAAGCCACTTCACCCCCCACACAGAGGTAGTTGGGTGCGGCAAGGGCTGGGCAGGAAGGTAGTCAAGAGATGGTGGGGCGGGGCCCTGGAAGCATCCATGCAGGAATCCCCATTCACCCCCCGCCACCAGCGACTTACCGCGTGCAAGCAGATGGTATTAGATTTGACCCCTCGTTGCGGTGAGGGAGCCTTTTCGAGCCTCTGTCATTGCACATCCTACCATCATGTCAATCATTATCACAAACCATCCTCACCCTCCCCATGCACATAACACCACAACATTTTTTATACTTCTCTTTTCTTTAGCAGGTTGGCCTTTTTGCAGGAAGAGTCACAGGACAAGAGCAGAAAGGACCGACACCGCTTTTTCACCCACCACATTACATCATACATTAAATATCCCTGCCATCACCAAATCACTCTACTACTATCCGTGGTTCGGAACCCACGTAAAACTGTAGGTCCCTCCGCTATACGGATGTACTTCTTCCTCTGTCCTTCTTTGAACCAATAAAAAGCAAAAAAAAAAAAACCCTTTCTACTCTGACTGTCCTTCACTCCTCTTTCACATCCTGATGGTGCAGGCTCTGGATAGTCTGGCCCCTAACTTGTGCGTGGTTTGGCCCGGGGTTTTGGGTGCGTGGGCGGCGTTCGTGGCTGTGGCTGTGTTGGGCTTGGCCTGCTCGGTTGGTGGCGGACTCTCCTGCTTTCCCCGATAAAGACCTTGTCCCCCTTGCCATCTTAGCATGAATATAACACGTAAAAAAAAAAAAAAAAAAAAAAAAAAAAAAAAGATGTCCTTCCTCATTGAAATTGCGCCTGGGTTAAGCCCCAGTGACTATTTCTCCTACTACAATTCCCTTCTTATCACCCCCCTATTCTTCCCACTATCCCCACTTCCCCCTCCCCATCTTTTCTCTCTTTGTTATGTTATGTTATTTTGAGGCACATTCGTGAGCTTCCTGTTAGACCGTTCGGACGTCGTACTAGCAGCTCTCATCACCATGACTGGCCGCGGCAAGGGAGGCAAGGGTCTTGGAAAGGGAGGCGCCAAGCGTCACCGTAAGGTTCTGCGTGATAACATCCAGGGAATCACCAAGCCTGCTATCCGTCGTCTAGCTCGCCGAGGTGGCGTCAAGCGCATCTCTGGTCTCATCTACGAGGAGACTCGTGGGGTGCTCAAGGTGTTCCTTGAGAACGTTATCAGGGATGCTGTCACCTATACCGAGCACGCCAAGCGTAAGACCGTTACTGCCATGGACGTTGTCTACGCCCTCAAGCGTCAGGGCCGTACCCTGTACGGATTTGGTGGTTAAATCGCTCCATTATTGAGATGGTGCCAGCTATTCAGCTTGCATTATCATCATTGAATAACATCATCTCCCGGACCTTTTTAAGGTCCACAAACATGAAAAGAAAGAAGGACCATAGACTACTATTATTACTACTACTTTCTCATAACCATGTTCACTATCACTATCTGAGCTAAGAAAAGAAACCATTATTAATTATAACCATCTTTCTCACTTCATCAGGTCTTCTCCAAGTATTATTATTATTATCATTATTATTATTATTATTATTATTATTATTATTATCATTATTATTATTATTATTATTATTATTATTATTATTATTATTATTATTATTATTATTATTATTATCATTGACTTATTTCAATGATCACGCCCCTCATCGTTCTCAGTTTCTCATAAAACAAAATATACATTGAGATGAAAAAGACGCTCAACATATCACAATAGGCAACACATCTAATCAACTCTCCACTGTGACACACAGCAGGTACATTAGTAGAAATATAGTATACACTACTTGCTTATTATTGATATACCAGTATAGTCTACACAACTCTCTAGATGTTTGAACGTGTGGCTCCGAAGAGGAGCCGGATTGATGGTGATATTGGCTGAAGGGGAGGGAGGCCCTTTATTTACTTCTTCTCAGTCTTCTTGGGAAGGAGCACGGCCTGAATGTTGGGCAGCACGCCACCCTGTGCAATGGTGACTCCGGAGAGGAGCTTGTTAAGTTCCTCGTCGTTGCGGATGGCCAGCTGCAGGTGACGTGGGATGATGCGAGTCTTCTTGTTGTCACGGGCGGCATTGCCGGCAAGCTCAAGGACTTCAGCAGCCAGGTACTCCATAACTGCCGCAAGGTACACGGGGGCACCAGCACCCACGCGCTCGGCGTAGTTGCCTTTCCTTAGAAGGCGATGAATCCTGCCGACCGGGAACTGGAGTCCAGCACGACTGGAACGGGACTTTGACTTTCCCTTCACCTTTCCTCCCTTGCCGCGTCCAGACATGATAATGGATGTTGTGGTAGTAGTAGTAGTAGTAGTAGTTGTTGTTGTTGGTGATAAATGAGGAGCGCGAGTACTCTAACCTCGTCGGTAGCTCTGCGAGCAAGTAGTGAATTTTGGGAAAAACAGTTATATATACTCGAGATCAGATCGGCCCAGAGCGCGTCTGGACCAATCAGGACGCTCGCTGAGGTGGCGACTCCTGATCCTGAGTAGGCACGCTAATATATATACCACTTTTCAACTGAGAAAACGCACACTCGTTCTCACAGCAGTACGGCGACACTATGCCTCCCAAAGCATCAGGAAAGGCTGCCAAGAAAGCTGGCAAGGCACAGAAGGCCATTGCCAAGGGCGACAAGAAGAAGAAGCGCAGGAGGAAGGAGAGCTACTCCATCTACATCTACAAGGTGCTCAAGCAAGTCCACCCAGACACTGGCGTGTCCTCCAAGGCCATGTCAATCATGAACTCGTTCGTGAATGACATTTTCGAGCGCATCGCTGCCGAGGCATCCCGCCTGGCACACTATAACAAGCGCTCCACCATCACCAGCCGGGAAATCCAGACCGCTGTCCGTCTTCTTCTGCCTGGTGAACTGGCAAAACACGCTGTTTCTGAAGGCACCAAGGCTGTTACCAAGTATACCTCCTCCAAGTAAACAGGCGGCCAGTATACTGCTGCCAGTATAAAATAATACCCGGCTCCATTGGAGCCACACTTGAAAAGGAAAAAAGATACGATATAGACAAATGCATTATTATTATAATTATTGTTATTATTATTAATATTATTATTATTATTATTTTTATTATTATTATTATTATTATTATTATTATTATTATTATTATTATTATCATTATTAATAATATTAATATTGTTGTTTTTATTATGATTATTATTATAATAATTATTGTATCATTATTATTATTATTATTATTATTATTATTATTATTATTATTATTATTATGCTTATTATTATCGTGATTATTATTCTGTGGAGATAAAGAAAAGATAAAAAAAAATAGAGATAAAGAAAGATAAAAATTCTCCCAAGTGAAAGAGATATGGCCATGGAAGAGGGAATAATAATAATAATATAAAAAAAAAAAAAGGGGGGAAGGATATTGAGTTGAAAGTCGATACCTGATACTGAAAGATGGAAAATAAATATTTTCTTCCACAAAACCAAACAGATTGTCTATGAAAATTCTTTAATGAAAGAGATGTTTGGCCCTAAAAAGGGCCTAGATATTGCTGTTATGAAGATCATTCGTGGATGACTTCTTAGGCACGCTCGCCACGGATGCGACGAGCCAGTTGGATGTCCTTTGGCATGATAGTCACGCGCTTGGCATGGATGGCGCACAGGTTGGTATCCTCAAACAGACCCACGAGGTAAGCCTCGGAAGCTTCCTGGAGAGCCATGACAGCAGAGGACTGGAAGCGGAGGTCAGTCTTGAAATCCTGAGCAATTTCACGCACCAGGCGCTGGAAAGGCAGTTTCCTGATAAGCAGCTCAGTGCTCTTCTGATAACGGCGGATCTCACGGAGAGCAACGGTTCCAGGCCTGTAACGGTGGGGTTTCTTGACACCTCCAGTGGCTGGAGCAGACTTGCGAGCTGCCTTTGTAGCAAGCTGCTTGCGGGGCGCCTTGCCACCAGTGGACTTGCGAGCCGTTTGCTTGGTACGTGCCATAGTTGTGGTAACAACAACTCACAACGAACACTCAGCTGAGTCTGCCCGCGCTTCCCACAAAATCCCTTTATATATGAATCGGGTGGGCCCGACGACTCCAACCCTGCCTTGTGATTGGTCAGAAACGTCCAGTGAGGCTCATCGCCCACGCAGTCACCGCATGAAAGATGTGATCATTATTGTTAGTCTAATTCATTTTGTTCTTATTCTTATTCTTATTCTTATTCTTTCTTCCCTCATTCATAACAAATCTTGGAAAATATACAGCAGAACTGACATGTCATTTAAAATTCTAAGACAATTAGCAAGAAAGTTGTGATATTCTTATTTTTTTCATTCTTTTTATTCTATTTTTTTCTTATTCTTGTCATAATTAATATTGTTATCTTTATTATTTTCATTTTTTTTTATTATTCTTCCTTATCTTATTCTTATTTATCCTACTTTTAGAGAGATGAGGCTTGTGCGGTCACCCATCCAAGTTCTGCCCGGACCCCCTGCTTAACCTTGCTGATCCCGCCGTCAGCTGATTGGTCAAGAGCGGAGAACAAGGTGTTGGGAGGGCTTATTTCTCTTATTCTTATTCTTTCCTGTATTGTTGTTGCATTGTTGTGCTGAAAATGTTGGAAAATATGCACTAAAATTAACCCTTCATTCATAATTCTACGACAATTAGCAAGAGAGATATATTATTACTTTTTTCCCTTATTTTTGTTCTTTTTATTCTTAATCTTCTTTTTTTTATTATAGTTGTTATTGTTATTTTATTATTTTCGTTTTTCGTTCATTCTCCTCATTCTTATTGCTATTTTTTTCTATTCTCAGAGAGATGAGGCTTTTGTGGTCACCCATCCAAGTTCTTCCCGGACCCCCTGCTTAACTGCGCTGATCCCGCCGTTAGCTAATTGGCCAAGACCGGAGAACTAGGTGTTGGGAGGCCTTCTTTCTATTATTCTTATTCTTTCTTCCCCCATTCATATCGTTGTATTGGAAATGTTGGAAAATATACAAAAGAATTCACCCTTCTATGACAATTAGGAAGAAAGACATGGGATGCTTTCTTTCTTTTTTTTTATATTCCTTTATTGTAATTTTTCTTATTCTTGTTATAATAATTCTTACTGTTATCTTTATTACTTAAAATTTTCGTTCATTCTCCCTATTCTTATTCTTATTTTTTTTATTTATTTATTTTTTTTCAGACAGATGAGGCTTGTGTAGTCACCCATCCAAGTATTGCCCGAAACCCCTGCGTAATCTCGACGATTTCATTTGACAATACCTATTTACTTATTTATTTATTATTATATTTATTAAAAAAAAAAAAAGAAGAAAAGAAGATGAAGAATAAGGTATGTAATCGAAATACTCTCTCTATACTGTAGCAATAGTTTAGCTGGATGTACTTGTATTGTGTCAAAAATACTTGCAATATCTGCAATTGTAACCTGCAGTGTCGGCATAATGCATAATTAAGCAATGAAAAGAAAAATTAATAAAAGAATAAATGAAAAAAAGAAAGAAAAAAAGATACAATTAACAATTAAATATATTAGCTACCCCTCTACGTTTCTTTATCACTGCAGAAAAATGGAAACATTTTAACGTAGACTTGTCAAAATTCAACTGAAATTAAGGGTTAAATAAGGATTGTCACCCCTTCCCCAGAGGATATTCATTGTCTTTTAATATATATATATATATATATATATATATATATATATATATATATATATATATATATATATATATATATATATATATATATATATATATATATATATATATATATATATATATATATATATATATATATATTCTTTTTATTTAAAGTCTTATTTAGAGAGAGAGAGAGAGAGAGAGAGAGGTAACGTCCTTGAGGATAGCAGCTCGTCTACGCTCCGCTCAGTGATCAGCGTTAGAATGTAATTCCTCATTTCTTTAAAAAAAAAAAAAAAAAAAAAAAAACAGAAACTTTATTTAGGGGGCTTGCTGGAAACAAACTACAATGGAGGAAAGAACAATATGTCTGCTATATGACCCACCCAGTTAAATTTTCAAGAAGCAAACGCAAGTTGGAAAATACGAGGAAGATAAATTTTCATTTATATACGTTTTATGGTAATTTCTGCCACGCCTTCCTCTATTCATCAAACGTCACTGACACTTATTCCCTTTATTTTTTACTTTACAGAATCTTTTGTAGGGCAAGACTCTAGAGGATATGTGCTTTCATAAATTCTATAATGCTTTGCTTATCATAGAGACATAAAAAAAAAAAATAATAATAATAAAAATAAATAAATTAATTAATTTAAAAAATCAAAATAAATAGATATATAAATTAATTAATCAATCAAATAAATTTCTATGCTTCACCTTTATAGCATTCGTATGAATGTCAAAACAAAACAAAAAATATAAATATAAATAATAATATGAAAAAAAAAAATTACTAAATATATGAAAAATAGCATTACTACTACTACTACTACTACTACTACTACTGCTACTACTACTACTATTTTTTTTTTTTTTTTATGTAGGAAGGACACTGGCCAAGGGCAACAAAAATGTAATAAAAAAAATGCCCACTGAAATGCCAGTCCCATACAGGGGTCAAAGCAGTGGTCAAAAAATGATGAATAAGTGTCTTGAAACCTCCCTCTTGAAGGAATTCAAGTCATAGGAAGGTGGAAATACGGAAGCAGGCAGGGAGTTCCAGAGTTTACCAGAGAAAGGGATGAATGATTGAGAATACTAGTTAACTCTTGCGTTAGAGAAGTGGACAGAATAGAGGTGAGAGAAAGAAGAAAGTCTTGTGCAGCGAGGCCACGGAAGGAGGGGAGGCATGCAGTTAGCAAGATCAGAAGAGCAGTTAGCATGAAAATAGCGGTAGAAGACAGCTAGATATGCAACATTGCGGCGGTGAGAGAGAAGCTGAAGACAGTCAGTTAGAGGAGAGGAGTTGATGAGACGAAAAGCTTTTGATTCCACCCTGTCTAGAAAAGCAGTATGAGTGGAACCCCCCTCAGACATGTGAAGCATACTCCATACATGGACGGATAAGGCCCTTGTACAGAGTTAGCAGCTGGGGGGGTGAGAAAAACTGGCGGAGACGTCTCAGAACACCTAACTTCATAAAAGCTGTTTTAGCTAGAGATGAGATGTGAAGTTTCCAGTTCAGATTATAAGTAAAGGACAGACCGAGGATGTTCAATGTAGAAGAGGGGGACAGTTGAGTGTCATTGAAGAAGAGGGGATAGTTGTCTGGAAGGTTGTGTCGAGTTGATAGATGGAGGAATTGATTTTTTGAGGCATTGAACAATATCAAGTTTGTTCTGCCCCAATGAGAAATTTTAGAAAGATCAGAAGTCAGGCGTTCTGTGGCTTCCCTGCGTGATATGTTTACCTCCTGAAGGGTTGGACGTCTATGAAAAGACGTGGAAAAGTGCAGGGTGGTATCTTCAGCGTAGGAGTGGATAGGACAAGAAGTTTGGTTTAGAAGATCATTAATGAATAATAAGAAGAGAGTGGGTGACAGGACAGAACCCTGAGGAACACCACTGTTAATTGATTTAGGAGAAGAACAGTGACCGTCTACCACAGCAGCAATAGAACGGTCAAAAAGGAAACTTGAGATGAAGTAAACAGAGAGAAGGATAGAAACCGTAGGAGGGTAGTTTGGAAATCAAAGCTTTGTGCCAGACTCTATCAAAAGCTTTTGATAATTATGTCCAAGGCAACAGCAAAAGTTTCACCAAAATCTCTAAAAGAGGATGACCAAGACTCAGTAAGGAAAGCCAGAAGATCACCAGTAGAGCGGCCTTGACGGAACCCATACTGGCGATCAGATAGAAGGTTGTGGAGTGATAGATGTTTAAGAATCTTCCTGTTGAAGATAGATTCAAAAACTTTAGATAGGCAGGAAATTAAAGCAATAGGATGGTAGTTTGAGGGATTAGAACGGTCACCCTTTTTAGGAACAGGTTGAATGTAAGTAAACTTCCAGCAAGAAGGAAAGGTAGTGTTGACAGACAGAGCTGAAAGAATTTGAATAGGCAAGGTGCAAGCATGGAGGCATTGTTTCGGAGAACAATAGGAGGGACCCCATCCGGTCCATAAGCCTTCCGAGGGTTTAGGCCAGCGAGGGCATGGAAAACATCATTGCGAAGAATTTTAATAGGTGGCATGAAGTTGTCAGAGGGTGGAGGAGAGGGAGGAACAAGCCCAGAATCGTCCAATGTAGAATTTTTAGCAAAGGTTTGAGCAAAGATTTCAGCTTTAGAAATAGATGCGATAGCAGTGGTGCCATCTGGTTGAAATAGAGTAGGGAAAGAAGAAGCAGCAAAGTTATTGGAGATACTTTTTGGCTAGATGCCAGAAATCACGAAGGGAGTTAGAGAGAGAGAGAGAGAGAGAGAGAGAGAGAGAGAGAGAGAGAGAGAGAGAGAGAGAGAGAGAGAGAGAGAGAGAGAGAGAGAGAGAGAGAGAGAGAATGTGTGTGTGTGTATATGTGTCGGTTGGGTTGTGAAGGATGGGAAAAACCAGCAAGCCTCGGCTCCACTGACTGATCGATACTTGAATGTAATTCAAGTAAGGCGAAGTTAGGTTAGATTAGGTCAGGTCAGGTTAAGTTAGGTTAGGTTAGGTTAATTTAGGTTAGGTTGTTAGTGTTAGTTTAGGGTAGTTTAGGTGATGTTACGTTATGTTAGGTTAGGTTAGGTTAAGTTAGGTTATGTTAGGTTAGGTTAGGCCAGCTT
>NW_026973733.1:92500-107500 GCF_035594125.1 Scylla paramamosain
ATATATATATATATATATATATATATATATATATATATATATATATATATATATATATATATATATATATATATATATATATATATATATATATACATAAACCATACTGGAAGAGCAAGGAGTTAGTGTTAATAAATATATTTGTTTTTTCTTCCAACTAGAAGAGGGGAAACTGGTTATGCTACCAAATGGAAGATAGTTTCTGAAAATTAGAATATGAATTCAGTTGAAACATTACTTGATACTGAATGAATCTTGCGCATGCCTACAAGAAAAGAGTCAGGGGAGAAGGTATATTATCTCGGCATGCCTTAGCGCGCCGGAAAATCTTGCAACCCCTCCACCTTTATATTGAGTTTTATTCACATTTGTGCTTGTGTATGTGAATTTAGTCATAAATGTGCAGTTGCAGGGTCAACACTGAAACAGAAAACCTATGCATATGACCCGATAATGTTAAATTAAGTGAGAAAAACAGGGAAAATAGTAATTTACTACACGCACGACCGCTCTGGCTCAATATATACCGCGCGACAAAAATTTTGAGGCACACTTCCTCAAGCCCTGGTAGCAGAAGGTTCTCCCAGCTCCTACCTCCCAGCCGCAGCCAGCCAACCAGCAGCCAGCTCCGAAGGAAGAAGGTCCGCCCTACACCGAGCCGCCGAGTCACAAGCTCCGCCTACCGGGTCCGGAAAGAACCAATAGTCACCCAGCACCGCTCCCGCTCTCACTCCTGCGTCTTTTAAAAGACCTGCAGGTGGCAAGGCGCACACACTCGCCCACGAGCTGCCGAAAAAGGAGCATCTTCGCTCCCAACGACTCTACAAAGAAAAAGGCTTTGGCCTACTAACAAAAAAGAATACCGATAGACAACCCGGCAGTCACTTCGAGGAGCCGCGGTCTTCCCTACGTTCCCTGTGGAGAGAGCCTCACCTAAGGGATATCGCTGGAAGATCGCAGTAACTCATTGGTATAAGTGACTTTTGCCAACTGTTCCTCCTACTCCACCTTTCTTTTCTTCGTACCGGCGACAGAGTCAGGATCGGGCCTTAGGCAAGCCCGCTCCGCGCTCTTTAGCCACCGGGGCCTCTAGTGTTGGCTAGAGCAGCCCAGAGACACCTCGGTAGCGTACAAGCCCTACCTCAGGGCTAGATATTCAGGGTTTCTTCCCTCCAGCTAGGATCCCCCTCGGGATATAGGTTCTAGGGCGATAGGAAACAACAACAGGTTGTTTATAGGCCACTCGTGGTTGTAGCACCCAAAAGGCTGTAGCGCCACAAGGCTGTAGCGCCACTTACTTTTAAAAACACTTTTTCACCACAGATTCTTCCACAAGGCTGCAGTATCATAGGGCCCGGCCCTATGATAAGATGGCCGCTCCACGCCCCCCTGATCGGACTATAAGGTACCGGATAAAGACTGCAAGCATTCCTGCCGACATCAGCAATTCGTTCTTTACCAGAACACAGGTACCCCATACAAAATGTTTCCGATCTGGCCCGTATATCATCGTTGGCTTAGCTAGCGAGGCGGACCGTGAAAAACACACCACAGAACAGGCAACCGAAAATTTAAAACTTCTAGGCTTCGAGCTCGTAGAGTCTCCGGAGCAAATCGCCGCTCGAACAATCCTTGCCCGTCGAGTCGACGATTATATACTGAAAAAAACCAGCGAGGATCTCCGAGAGGAGATCGAAGAAAAAAACGGAATCCAGATCGACGACATAAAACTCATACAAAAAGTACACATGATCAAACTAAAGCTACGATCGAGACAGCAGGCAGAACAGGCGCAGAAGAAAGGAATCAAACTCTTTTCCCAAATAATACCCTCTTACAACGTCAGCATTGAGGAATACCGTCCGGTAAATCAATGTTATAAGTGTTATAAATTCAGTCATAGAACAAACCAATGTAAGGAGAAAGAACAAGTGTGCTCTAAGTGTGCAGCTAAGGGCCACGATTATAGAAACTGCCAATCAACCACATTAAAATGCGCTAACTGTGACGGCGAACACGTTGCTGTCTCGTTCAAATGCCCAGTTAAACGCACCCAGCAGCAACAACAAAACTCCATAACAGCAACACCAACAACCTCTTCACAGCCAAACAACTCCTACGCTCAAGCAGCCACACCTGCCACCCCAACACACATGAACACAATTTCTAACACAAACATGGAAAAACTGCTACTAGCCGAAATTATAATCAAATATTCCATACAAACCTCCTTCGGTGACCTGAGAAAACAAGCAGAAACCATGAACTCACTGCTGGAGTACAATGGTTGTCCAACAATAAAACTCCCACCAAATTTCACACAAACAAATCAACAACACTACCAACAAAAGCTTGTGGAACAAACAGAAGCCCCTACACAAACAAACCAACAACACCACCTTGCTGAACAAACAGAAGCTCCTACAGTCCCTAATCAGGAACCAAACTCCTCCTCCACCGAACAATCCAGCCTCCTTCCAACCGGGAACCTAGCTACCGGTGAGGACACAGTTTCTGGGAAAACGCAACCCCACAGCCCCACTCCTACCACTACCTCCACCACAAAAACGAACGAAAACACACCAACACAAGCCAGTAACACCGCACATAAAAGACACATTCCGGGTACACAACCCACCTCCCCTAGACCCACACGAACCACATCGAGAGTTAAGAAAACATGATTACGATCATGCAACTAAATTGTCGCGGCTACTGGAATAACCGGCACCTTATTTCAGAAGCTATTCGATCAACCGACCCAGACATCGTCCTCCTGAACCACACAGGTTCACCAACAAAACCAATTAAGCTATATGGATATAACACACGTTACACTACAGGTACACGTCATGATGGCGTAGCTGTCATGGTCAAATGCACCATCAAACACATCCACATAACCGACTGGCCTTCAGCACACTTCCTGGCCACCAGGATCGAAACACAACACGGGATATTTCTTATTGCCACCACATACAGCAGACCGGATACAGGGCTCCCTCTCACCAGTCTCAACAATCTCTTCAATCACACAAACATACCAGCCTATATACTGGCAGACCTCAATGCCAGTCACACAGCATTTAGACACACCAAGAACAACCAACATGGACACCAACTTCTACAACTTACACAACTGAAACGCCTCCGTTTCCTTGGCCCTGACTTTCCTACCTGCTATACCCACAATGGGAATGGCAGGCCGGATCTCATCCTCTCCAACCGGCAATCCCTACCTTTCCATCACCACATCTCCTACGGACCCATCTGTGGTTCAGACCACGTCCCCCTAATTCTAAAAATATCCTCAAACCCCATATCTATCCCATCCCCACCTGTCCCCGACTACCGCTCCGCCGACTGGGAGGGATTCAGGAAAACTCTTTCAGACCTACACCAACCACCACAGCTCGAAGGCCAACCCTATACAATAATAGACAGTGCCCTAGAGACACTACATAGTGACATCCTGACATCAGCCAACAGACACACACCAAAGAAACAACACAAAATTCACATAGACTTCAGACCCTCCATAAAAACACAACGACTACTAGTGTGCTACAGAACACGCTTTTTACAAAACATGCAC
Organism: Scylla paramamosain; assembly: GCF_035594125.1. NCBI lineage: Eukaryota > Metazoa > Arthropoda > Malacostraca > Decapoda > Portunidae > Scylla > Scylla paramamosain. The sequence goes on from NW_026973733.1 coordinate 96,096, forward strand.
AACCACATACCCATCTACAGAGACCTCTGCACCCTTCGCACACACATACTAAATAGCCTACAGGATGACCACAGCGCTCACTGGAGGAACCTAGTCTCCCTTATGGACGGAGCTCGCTGCAAAAATCCTACTCAGTTCTGGCACATGGTGCACAAGCTGAAGGGATGCCACCGGGAAAGATTCGAGTACCTCCTAGTGAACGGTGATCGAGTCACCAACCCAGACCAGGTCACCAACACCTTCCAGACACACTGGTGCAACACCTTCCAACCACACCCTTTCCCTCCCCATGAGCCCAGTATTGCCCACATACACCACATCACCGATCTTGTGCGCCGAAACATAGCAAACACGCTACCACATAACATTATACACTTAACACACCTAGATCCCCAACACCCTCTCACCACACCCATTGAGGAGGAGGATGTCACCAGGTTGCTCAGACATACTCCGCGGCGAGCCCCCGGCCCCTCAGGAGTCACATGGCCGATGGTGCGGAGCCTTCCTCCAGAAATCATATCCAGCCTGACAAAAATTTTCAATGCTTGCCTCGCCTCTGGATACTTCCCAAAGGCTTTCAAAATTTCAAACATCACCCTTATTGCCAAGCCCGGAAAAAACTCTCACTTACCAGAAAACTATCGCCCCATAAGCCTCCTTGAAATTCTTGGAAAAACTTTTGAACGTCTAATCAACTTAAGATTGAGAGCGTTCCTCGAATGTAACGGATTGCTGGCACCACAGCAGTTCGGTTTCCGGAGGAACGCCTCAACTGAGGACGCCCTTAACAGCATAGTAGCCTACCTAAATTTCAACAAGCCATATTACAAGACAGCACTCGTGACAAAAGATGTCAAGAAAGCTTTTGACACCGTTTGGCACACCGGTTTGAAATACAAAATTTGTAATAACTTCAATCTCCCTTTTCTAACACAACGCATCTTGTGTAGTTTTCTGGATGAGAGACAGACAAGAATCCGCCACCAGGGCAACTTTTCGCCATTTTTCACCCCTCAGGCTGGAGTCCCACAAGGCTCCGTACTCTCCCCCACCCTTTTTAACATGTACACAGCTGACCTACCCCTCCCAGCCCACAATGACTCACTAACTATTCAATACGCGGACGATGTAACGCAATTGGCCCGTGCCAGGTCGTTAGATCTCCTAACCGACAAAATTCAATGGGAACTGATGGCGACTAGCCTGTGGGAGATGAAATGGCGAATTCTCTCCCATCCCGAAAAATCAAAAGTCACTTATTTCAACATTAAAAGAAGTCAGCCCCGCCAAATCTCACTAAACAGAATTACTCCAATCCCCACCCCAATCCCCATCAGTAACAACAACAAAGTGCTTGGCCTCACCATAGATAAGCACCTCAACTTCAATATACATATAAAACAAAAAGCAACCATAGCCGCCAAGGCCCTGAGCAACCTGGAAAGATTTCGCGACAGCAGCACAAAAACAAAACTTCACCTCTACAAAGCTTTCATTCTCCCTCTCTTAACCTACTGCCCTCTTGCCCTCTCTCTCTCTGCTCCCTCCAACCTCTCTAAACTTCAAAAAGTTCAAAACCGAGCAATTCGTTTCGCTCTTGGGACGAAATGGTTCGACTTCCAAACCTCTCTCTCCATTCACCAGGAGTCCAACATCCCCCCCCTTAACATAACACTCCACAATAGAATCGAAAAACAACTAAGCTCCTTCTCCGACAGACACACAATCACATACAATTTCATTACCAACCTCCCCCCACCTTTCCGTCACCTGCCGCACTGCAATCTCCTTGATCCTCCCACTGTGCCTCCTGAACCTGTTTTCTAATAATGGACTCCTCCTTTCTTCCCTTCACTATCTCCTTTCTCTGTACCACTCATGGTGTCTGAGTGGCATCATCGTCGTTCTCTCGTTCACGTGGGCGGTCCCGCGTGCCAACACCTAGTGGTTTTTTCATATTTTTTGTCTTATGGTTTTGTATTCATATTTTTGTTTTTGTGCATTATTTTTCTGTCTCGCAGCCTAGGTTTTAAGGTGGCACCGGACCGCTCTTGGGAAAGGGACGCGACAAAAAATCACCGCCATTAACATACCATGCCTCTGACCGAGGGAGTGGGGTCGTGTGGCAACACCTAGTGGTTTTTTCATATTTTTTGTCTTATGGCTTTGTATTCATATTTTTGTTTTTTATACATTATTTTCTTGCCTCGCAGCCTAGGTTTCAAGGGGGCACCGGACCACTTCCAGAGAGACGGGGATAGCACGAACCGCACTCCTCCCACTGACGTCACGGCAATGGGGCCCCCGGACGTCGGCATGACGTTCCGGTAGCGGTACCCCCCGAGGTAGTTAAGGAGCGGCCAGTACTGATGATGGGGACGGTAACCACACCATTCAGTGGAAGCCACTTCACCCCCCACACAGAGGTAGTTGGGTGCGGCAAGGGCTGGGCAGGAAGGTAGTCAAGAGATGGTGGGGCGGGGCCCTGGAAGCATCCATGCAGGAATCCCCATTCACCCCCCGCCACCAGCGACTTACCGCGTGCAAGCAGATGGTATTAGATTTGACCCCTCGTTGCGGTGAGGGAGCCTTTTCGAGCCTCTGTCATTGCACATCCTACCATCATGTCAATCATTATCACAAACCATCCTCACCCTCCCCATGCACATAACACCACAACATTTTTTATACTTCTCTTTTCTTTAGCAGGTTGGCCTTTTTGCAGGAAGAGTCACAGGACAAGAGCAGAAAGGACCGACACCGCTTTTTCACCCACCACATTACATCATACATTAAATATCCCTGCCATCACCAAATCACTCTACTACTATCCGTGGTTCGGAACCCACGTAAAACTGTAGGTCCCTCCGCTATACGGATGTACTTCTTCCTCTGTCCTTCTTTGAACCAATAAAAAGCAAAAAAAAAAAAACCCTTTCTACTCTGACTGTCCTTCACTCCTCTTTCACATCCTGATGGTGCAGGCTCTGGATAGTCTGGCCCCTAACTTGTGCGTGGTTTGGCCCGGGGTTTTGGGTGCGTGGGCGGCGTTCGTGGCTGTGGCTGTGTTGGGCTTGGCCTGCTCGGTTGGTGGCGGACTCTCCTGCTTTCCCCGATAAAGACCTTGTCCCCCTTGCCATCTTAGCATGAATATAATACGTAAAAAAAAAAAAAAAAAAAAAAAAAAAAAAAAAAAAAAAAAAAAAAAAAAAAAAAAAAAGATGTCCTTCCTCATTGAAATTGCGCCTGGGTTAAGCCCCAGTGACTATTTCTCCTACTACAATTCCCTTCTTATCACCCCCCTATTCTTCCCACTATCCCCACTTCCCCCTCCCCATCTTTTCTCTCTTTGTTATGTTATGTTATGTTATTTTGAGGCACATTCGTGAGCTTCCTGTTAGACCGTTCGGACGTCGTACTAGCAGCTCTCATCACCATGACTGGCCGCGGCAAGGGAGGCAAGGGTCTTGGAAAGGGAGGCGCCAAGCGTCACCGTAAGGTTCTGCGTGATAACATCCAGGGAATCACCAAGCCTGCTATCCGTCGTCTAGCTCGCCGAGGTGGCGTCAAGCGCATCTCTGGTCTCATCTACGAGGAGACTCGTGGGGTGCTCAAGGTGTTCCTTGAGAACGTTATCAGGGATGCTGTCACCTATACCGAGCACGCCAAGCGTAAGACCGTTACTGCCATGGACGTTGTCTACGCCCTCAAGCGTCAGGGCCGTACCCTGTACGGATTTGGTGGTTAAATCGCTCCATTATTGAGATGGTGCCAGCTATTCAGCTTGCATTATCATCATTGAATAACATCATCTCCCGGACCTTTTTAAGGTCCACAAACATGAAAAGAAAGAAGGACCATAGACTACTATTATTACTACTACTTTCTCATAACCATGTTCACTATCACTATCTGAGCTAAGAAAAGAAACCATTATTAATTATAACCATCTTTCTCACTTCATCAGGTCTTCTCCAAGTATTATTATTATTATCATTATTATTATTATTATTATTATTATTATTATTATTATTATTATTATTATTATTATTATTATTATTATTATTATTATTATTATTATTATCATTGACTTATTTCAATGATCACGCCCCTCATCGTTCTCAGTTTCTCATAAAACAAAATATACATTGAGATGAAAAAGACGCTCAACATATCACAATAGGCAACACATCTAATCAACTCTCCACTGTGACACACAGCAGGTACATTAGTAGAAATATAGTATACATATTTATTCTCGGTCACTTGCGTGCCTGACTAAATAATAATAATAATAATAACAAATAACTAACTCGAAAATAAATACACTACTTGCTTATTATTGATATACCAGTATAGTCTACACAACTCTCTAGATGTTTGAACGTGTGGCTCCGAAGAGGAGCCGGATTGATGGTGATATTGGCTGAAGGGGAGGGAGGCCCTTTATTTACTTCTTCTCAGTCTTCTTGGGAAGGAGCACGGCCTGAATGTTGGGCAGCACGCCACCCTGTGCAATGGTGACTCCGGAGAGGAGCTTGTTAAGTTCCTCGTCGTTGCGGATGGCCAGCTGCAGGTGACGTGGGATGATGCGAGTCTTCTTGTTGTCACGGGCGGCATTGCCGGCAAGCTCAAGGACTTCAGCAGCCAGGTACTCCATAACTGCCGCAAGGTACACGGGGGCACCAGCACCCACGCGCTCGGCGTAGTTGCCTTTCCTTAGAAGGCGATGAATCCTGCCGACCGGGAACTGGAGTCCAGCACGACTGGAACGGGACTTTGACTTTCCCTTCACCTTTCCTCCCTTGCCGCGTCCAGACATGATAATGGATGTTGTGGTAGTAGTAGTAGTAGTAGTAGTTGTTGTTGTTGGTGATAAATGAGGAGCGCGAGTACTCTAACCTCGTCGGTAGCTCTGCGAGCAAGTAGTGAATTTTGGGAAAAACGGCTATATATACGCGAGATCAGATCGGCCCAGAGCGCGTCTGGACCAATCAGGACGCTCGCTGAGGTGGCGACTCCTGATCCTGAGTAGGCACGCTAATATATATACCACTTTTCAACTGAGAAAACGCACACTCGTTCTCACAGCAGTACGGCGACACTATGCCTCCCAAAGCATCAGGAAAGGCTGCCAAGAAAGCTGGCAAGGCACAGAAGGCCATTGCCAAGGGCGACAAGAAGAAGAAGCGCAGGAGGAAGGAGAGCTACTCCATCTACATCTACAAGGTGCTCAAGCAAGTCCACCCAGACACTGGCGTGTCCTCCAAGGCCATGTCAATCATGAACTCGTTCGTGAATGACATTTTCGAGCGCATCGCTGCCGAGGCATCCCGCCTGGCACACTATAACAAGCGCTCCACCATCACCAGCCGGGAAATCCAGACCGCTGTCCGTCTTCTTCTGCCTGGTGAACTGGCAAAACACGCTGTTTCTGAAGGCACCAAGGCTGTTACCAAGTATACCTCCTCCAAGTAAACAGGCGGCCAGTATACTGCTGCCAGTATAAAATAATACCCGGCTCCATTGGAGCCACACTTGAAAAGGAAAAAAGATACGATATAGACAAATGCATTATTATTATAATTATTGTTATTATTATTAATATTATTATTATTATTATGTTTATTATTATTATTATTATTATTATTATTATTATTATTATTATTATTATCATTATTAATAATATTAATATTGTTGTTTTTATTATGATTATTATTATAATAATTATTGTATCATTATTATTATTATTATTATTATTATTATTATTATTATTATTATTATTATGCTTATTATTATCGTGATTATTATTCTGTGGAGATAAAGAAAAGATAAAAAAAAAATAGAGATAAAGAAAGATAAAAATTCTCCCAAGTGAAAGAGATATGGCCATGGAAGAGGGAATAATAATAATAATATAAAAAAAAAAAAGGGGGGAAGGATATTGAGTTGAAAGTCGATACCTGATACTGAAAGATGGAAAATAAATATTTTCTTCCACAAAACCAAACAGATTGTCTATGAAAATTCTTTAATGAAAGAGATGTTTGGCCCTAAAAAGGGCCTAGATATTGCTGTTATGAAGATCATTCGTGGATGACTTCTTAGGCACGCTCGCCACGGATGCGACGAGCCAGTTGGATGTCCTTTGGCATGATAGTCACGCGCTTGGCATGGATGGCGCACAGGTTGGTATCCTCAAACAGACCCACGAGGTAAGCCTCGGAAGCTTCCTGGAGAGCCATGACAGCAGAGGACTGGAAGCGGAGGTCAGTCTTGAAATCCTGAGCAATTTCACGCACCAGGCGCTGGAAAGGCAGTTTCCTGATAAGCAGCTCAGTGCTCTTCTGATAACGGCGGATCTCACGGAGAGCAACGGTTCCAGGCCTGTAACGGTGGGGTTTCTTGACACCTCCAGTGGCTGGAGCAGACTTGCGAGCTGCCTTTGTAGCAAGCTGCTTGCGGGGCGCCTTGCCACCAGTGGACTTGCGAGCCGTTTGCTTGGTACGTGCCATAGTTGTGGTAACAACAACTCACAACGAACACTCAGCTGAGTCTGCCCGCGCTTCCCACAAAATCCCTTTATATATGAATCGGGTGGGCCCGACGACTCCAACCCTGCCTTGTGATTGGTCAGAAACGTCCAGTGAGGCTCATCGCCCACGCAGTCACCGCATGAAAGATGTGATCATTATTGTTAGTCTAATTCATTTTGTTCTTATTCTTATTCTTATTCTTATTCTTTCTTCCCTCATTCATAACAAATCTTGGAAAATATACAGCAGAACTGACATGTCATTTAAAATTCTAAGACAATTAGCAAGAAAGTTGTGATATTCTTATTTTTTTCATTCTTTTTATTCTATTTTTTTCTTATTCTTGTCATAATTAATATTGTTATCTTTATTATTTTCATTTTTTTTTATTATTCTTCCTTATCTTATTCTTATTTATCCTACTTTTAGAGAGATGAGGCTTGTGCGGTCACCCATCCAAGTTCTGCCCGGACCCCCTGCTTAACCTTGCTGATCCCGCCGTCAGCTGATTGGTCAAGAGCGGAGAACAAGGTGTTGGGAGGGCTTATTTCTCTTATTCTTATTCTTTCCTGTATTGTTGTTGCATTGTTGTGCTGAAAATGTTGGAAAATATGCACTAAAATTAACCCTTCATTCATAATTCTACGACAATTAGCAAGAGAGATATATTATTACTTTTTTCCCTTATTTTTGTTCTTTTTATTCTTAATCTTCTTTTTTTTATTATAGTTGTTATTGTTATTTTATTATTTTCGTTTTTCGTTCATTCTCCTCATTCTTATTGCTATTTTTTTCTATTCTCAGAGAGATGAGGCTTTTGTGGTCACCCATCCAAGTTCTTCCCGGACCCCCTGCTTAACTGCGCTGATCCCGCCGTTAGCTAATTGGCCAAGACCGGAGAACTAGGTGTTGGGAGGCCTTCTTTCTATTATTCTTATTCTTTCTTCCCCCATTCATATCGTTGTATTGGAAATGTTGGAAAATATACAAAAGAATTCACCCTTCTATGACAATTAGGAAGAAAGACATGGGATGCTTTCTTTCTTTTTTTTTATATTCCTTTATTGTAATTTTTCTTATTCTTGTTATAATAATTCTTACTGTTATCTTTATTACTTAAAATTTTCGTTCATTCTCCCTATTCTTATTCTTATTTTTTTTATTTATTTATTTTTTTTCAGACAGATGAGGCTTGTGTAGTCACCCATCCAAGTATTGCCCGAAACCCCTGCGTAATCTCGACGATTTCATTTGACAATACCTATTTACTTATTTATTTATTATTATATTTATTAAAAAAAAAAAAGAAGAAAAGAAGATGAAGAATAAGGTATGTAATCGAAATACTCTCTCTATACTGTAGCAATAGTTTAGCTGGATGTACTTGTATTGTGTCAAAAATACTTGCAATATCTGCAATTGTAACCTGCAGTGTCGGCATAATGCATAATTAAGCAATGAAAAGAAAAATTAATAAAAGAATAAATGAAAAAAAGAAAGAAAAAAAGATACAATTAACAATTAAATATATTAGCTACCCCTCTACGTTTCTTTATCACTGCAGAAAAATGGAAACATTTTAACGTAGACTTGTCAAAATTCAACTGAAATTAAGGGTTAAATAAGGATTGTCACCCCTTCCCCAGAGGATATTCATTGTCTTTTAATATATATATATATATATATATATATATATATATATATATATATATATATATATATATATATATATATATATATATATATATATATATATATATATATATATATATATATATATATATATATATATATATATATATATATATATATATATATTCTTTTTATTTAAAGTCTTATTTAGAGAGAGAGAGAGAGAGAGAGAGAGAGGTAACGTCCTTGAGGATAGCAGCTCGTCTACGCTCCGCTCAGTGATCAGCGTTAGAATGTAATTCCTCATTTCTTTAAAAAAAAAAAAAAAAAAAAAAAAAACAGAAACTTTATTTAGGGGGCTTGCTGGAAACAAACTACAATGGAGGAAAGAACAATATGTCTGCTATATGACCCACCCAGTTAAATTTTCAAGAAGCAAACGCAAGTTGGAAAATACGAGGAAGATAAATTTTCATTTATATACGTTTTATGGTAATTTCTGCCACGCCTTCCTCTATTCATCAAACGTCACTGACACTTATTCCCTTTATTTTTTACTTTACAGAATCTTTTGTAGGGCAAGACTCTAGAGGATATGTGCTTTCATAAATTCTATAATGCTTTGCTTATCATAGAGACATAAAAAAAAAAAATAATAATAATAAAAATAAATAAATTAATTAATTTAAAAAATCAAAATAAATAGATATATAAATTAATTAATCAATCAAATAAATTTCTATGCTTCACCTTTATAGCATTCGTATGAATGTCAAAACAAAACAAAAAATATAAATATAAATAATAATATGAAAAAAAAAAATTACTAAATATATGAAAAATAGCATTACTACTACTACTACTACTACTACTACTACTGCTACTACTACTACTATTTTTTTTTTTTTTTTATGTAGGAAGGACACTGGCCAAGGGCAACAAAAATGTAATAAAAAAAATGCCCACTGAAATGCCAGTCCCATACAGGGGTCAAAGCAGTGGTCAAAAAATGATGAATAAGTGTCTTGAAACCTCCCTCTTGAAGGAATTCAAGTCATAGGAAGGTGGAAATACGGAAGCAGGCAGGGAGTTCCAGAGTTTACCAGAGAAAGGGATGAATGATTGAGAATACTAGTTAACTCTTGCGTTAGAGAAGTGGACAGAATAGAGGTGAGAGAAAGAAGAAAGTCTTGTGCAGCGAGGCCACGGAAGGAGGGGAGGCATGCAGTTAGCAAGATCAGAAGAGCAGTTAGCATGAAAATAGCGGTAGAAGACAGCTAGATATGCAACATTGCGGCGGTGAGAGAGAAGCTGAAGACAGTCAGTTAGAGGAGAGGAGTTGATGAGACGAAAAGCTTTTGATTCCACCCTGTCTAGAAAAGCAGTATGAGTGGAACCCCCCTCAGACATGTGAAGCATACTCCATACATGGACGGATAAGGCCCTTGTACAGAGTTAGCAGCTGGGGGGGTGAGAAAAACTGGCGGAGACGTCTCAGAACACCTAACTTCATAAAAGCTGTTTTAGCTAGAGATGAGATGTGAAGTTTCCAGTTCAGATTATAAGTAAAGGACAGACCGAGGATGTTCAATGTAGAAGAGGGGGACAGTTGAGTGTCATTGAAGAAGAGGGGATAGTTGTCTGGAAGGTTGTGTCGAGTTGATAGATGGAGGAATTGATTTTTTGAGGCATTGAACAATATCAAGTTTGTTCTGCCCCAATGAGAAATTTTAGAAAGATCAGAAGTCAGGCGTTCTGTGGCTTCCCTGCGTGATATGTTTACCTCCTGAAGGGTTGGACGTCTATGAAAAGACGTGGAAAAGTGCAGGGTGGTATCTTCAGCGTAGGAGTGGATAGGACAAGAAGTTTGGTTTAGAAGATCATTAATGAATAATAAGAAGAGAGTGGGTGACAGGACAGAACCCTGAGGAACACCACTGTTAATTGATTTAGGAGAAGAACAGTGACCGTCTACCACAGCAGCAATAGAACGGTCAAAAAGGAAACTTGAGATGAAGTAAACAGAGAGAAGGATAGAAACCGTAGGAGGGTAGTTTGGAAATCAAAGCTTTGTGCCAGACTCTATCAAAAGCTTTTGATAATTATGTCCAAGGCAACAGCAAAAGTTTCACCAAAATCTCTAAAAGAGGATGACCAAGACTCAGTAAGGAAAGCCAGAAGATCACCAGTAGAGCGGCCTTGACGGAACCCATACTGGCGATCAGATAGAAGGTTGTGGAGTGATAGATGTTTAAGAATCTTCCTGTTGAAGATAGATTCAAAAACTTTAGATAGGCAGGAAATTAAAGCAATAGGATGGTAGTTTGAGGGATTAGAACGGTCACCCTTTTTAGGAACAGGTTGAATGTAAGTAAACTTCCAGCAAGAAGGAAAGGTAGTGTTGACAGACAGAGCTGAAAGAATTTGAATAGGCAAGGTGCAAGCATGGAGGCATTGTTTCGGAGAACAATAGGAGGGACCCCATCCGGTCCATAAGCCTTCCGAGGGTTTAGGCCAGCGAGGGCATGGAAAACATCATTGCGAAGAATTTTAATAGGTGGCATGAAGTTGTCAGAGGGTGGAGGAGAGGGAGGAACAAGCCCAGAATCGTCCAATGTAGAATTTTTAGCAAAGGTTTGAGCAAAGATTTCAGCTTTAGAAATAGATGCGATAGCAGTGGTGCCATCTGGTTGAAATAGAGTAGGGAAAGAAGAAGCAGCAAAGTTATTGGAGATACTTTTTGGCTAGATGCCAGAAATCACGAAGGGAGTTAGAGAGAGAGAGAGAGAGAGAGAGAGAGAGAGAGAGAGAGAGAGAGAGAGAGAGAGAGAGAGAGAGAGAGAGAGAGAGAGAATGTGTGTGTGTGTATATGTGTCGGTTGGGTTGTGAAGGATGGGAAAAACCAGCAAGCCTCGGCTCCACTGACTGATCGATACTTGAATGTAATTCAAGTAAGGCGAAGTTAGGTTAGATTAGGTCAGGTCAGGTTAAGTTAGGTTAGGTTAGGTTAATTTAGGTTAGGTTGTTAGTGTTAGTTTAGGGTAGTTTAGGTGATGTTACGTTATGTTAGGTTAGGTTAGGTTAAGTTAGGTTATGTTAGGTTAGGTTAGGCCAGCTTTGCTTAATTTAGGTTAGGTTAATTTAGGATATTATAGGTTAGGTTCATTTAGGTGAAGTTTGGTTACATTAGGTTAGGTAATGTTAATTTAAGTTAGATTAGGTTAGTCAGGTTAG
>NW_026973733.1:112500-130000 GCF_035594125.1 Scylla paramamosain
TCTGAAGGCACCAAGGCTGTTACCAAGTATACCTCCTCCAAGTAAACAGGCGGCCAGTATACTGCTGCCAGTATAAAATAATACCCGGCTCCATTGGAGCCACACTTGAAAAGGAAAAAAGATACGATATAGACAAATGCATTATTATTATAATTATTGTTATTATTATTAATATTATTATTATTATTATTTTTATTATTATTATTATTATTATTATTATTATTATTATTATTATTATTATCATTATTAATAATATTAATATTGTTGTTTTTATTATGATTATTATTATAATAATTATTGTATCATTATTATTATTATTATTATTATTATTATTATTATTATTATGCTTATTATTATCGTGATTATTATTCTGTGGAGATAAAGAAAAGATAAAAAAAAAATAGAGATAAAGAAAGATAAAAATTCTCCCAAGTGAAAGAGATATGGCCATGGAAGAGGGAATAATAATAATAATATAAAAAAAAAAAAAGGGGGGAAGGATATTGAGTTGAAAGTCGATACCTGATACTGAAAGATGGAAAATAAATATTTTCTTCCACAAAACCAAACAGATTGTCTATGAAAATTCTTTAATGAAAGAGATGTTTGGCCCTAAAAAGGGCCTAGATATTGCTGTTATGAAGATCATTCGTGGATGACTTCTTAGGCACGCTCGCCACGGATGCGACGAGCCAGTTGGATGTCCTTTGGCATGATAGTCACGCGCTTGGCATGGATGGCGCACAGGTTGGTATCCTCAAACAGACCCACGAGGTAAGCCTCGGAAGCTTCCTGGAGAGCCATGACAGCAGAGGACTGGAAGCGGAGGTCAGTCTTGAAATCCTGAGCAATTTCACGCACCAGGCGCTGGAAAGGCAGTTTCCTGATAAGCAGCTCAGTGCTCTTCTGATAACGGCGGATCTCACGGAGAGCAACGGTTCCAGGCCTGTAACGGTGGGGTTTCTTGACACCTCCAGTGGCTGGAGCAGACTTGCGAGCTGCCTTTGTAGCAAGCTGCTTGCGGGGCGCCTTGCCACCAGTGGACTTGCGAGCCGTTTGCTTGGTACGTGCCATAGTTGTGGTAACAACAACTCACAACGAACACTCAGCTGAGTCTGCCCGCGCTTCCCACAAAATCCCTTTATATATGAATCGGGTGGGCCCGACGACTCCAACCCTGCCTTGTGATTGGTCAGAAACGTCCAGTGAGGCTCATCGCCCACGCAGTCACCGCATGAAAGATGTGATCATTATTGTTAGTCTAATTCATTTTGTTCTTATTCTTATTCTTATTCTTATTCTTTCTTCCCTCATTCATAACAAATCTTGGAAAATATACAGCAGAACTGACATGTCATTTAAAATTCTAAGACAATTAGCAAGAAAGTTGTGATATTCTTATTTTTTTCATTCTTTTTATTCTATTTTTTTCTTATTCTTGTCATAATTAATATTGTTATCTTTATTATTTTCATTTTTTTTTATTATTCTTCCTTATCTTATTCTTATTTATCCTACTTTTAGAGAGATGAGGCTTGTGCGGTCACCCATCCAAGTTCTGCCCGGACCCCCTGCTTAACCTTGCTGATCCCGCCGTCAGCTGATTGGTCAAGAGCGGAGAACAAGGTGTTGGGAGGGCTTATTTCTCTTATTCTTATTCTTTCCTGTATTGTTGTTGCATTGTTGTGCTGAAAATGTTGGAAAATATGCACTAAAATTAACCCTTCATTCATAATTCTACGACAATTAGCAAGAGAGATATATTATTACTTTTTTCCCTTATTTTTGTTCTTTTTATTCTTAATCTTCTTTTTTTTATTATAGTTGTTATTGTTATTTTATTATTTTCGTTTTTCGTTCATTCTCCTCATTCTTATTGCTATTTTTTTCTATTCTCAGAGAGATGAGGCTTTTGTGGTCACCCATCCAAGTTCTTCCCGGACCCCCTGCTTAACTGCGCTGATCCCGCCGTTAGCTAATTGGCCAAGACCGGAGAACTAGGTGTTGGGAGGCCTTCTTTCTATTATTCTTATTCTTTCTTCCCCCATTCATATCGTTGTATTGGAAATGTTGGAAAATATACAAAAGAATTCACCCTTCTATGACAATTAGGAAGAAAGACATGGGATGCTTTCTTTCTTTTTTTTTATATTCCTTTATTGTAATTTTTCTTATTCTTGTTATAATAATTCTTACTGTTATCTTTATTACTTAAAATTTTCGTTCATTCTCCCTATTCTTATTCTTATTTTTTTTATTTATTTATTTTTTTTCAGACAGATGAGGCTTGTGTAGTCACCCATCCAAGTATTGCCCGAAACCCCTGCGTAATCTCGACGATTTCATTTGACAATACCTATTTACTTATTTATTTATTATTATATTTATTAAAAAAAAAAAAGAAGAAAAGAAGATGAAGAATAAGGTATGTAATCGAAATACTCTCTCTATACTGTAGCAATAGTTTAGCTGGATGTACTTGTATTGTGTCAAAAATACTTGCAATATCTGCAATTGTAACCTGCAGTGTCGGCATAATGCATAATTAAGCAATGAAAAGAAAAATTAATAAAAGAATAAATGAAAAAAAGAAAGAAAAAAAGATACAATTAACAATTAAATATATTAGCTTGCTCGGTTGGTGGAGGACTCTCCTGCTTTCCCCGATAAAGCCCTTGTCTTCCTGGCCATCTTAGAATGAATATAACACGTTAAAAAAAAAAAATAAATAAATAAAAAACATAAAAAAAAGATGTCCCTCCTAATTCAAATTGCGCCTGGGTCAAGCCCCAGTGACTATTTCTCCTACTACAATTCCCTTCTTATCACCCCCCTTTTCTTCCCACTATCCCCACTTCTCCCTCCCCATCTTTTCTCTCTTTGTTATGTTATGTTATGTTATTATTTTGAGGCACACTTCCTCAAGCCCTGGTAGCAGAAGGTTCTCCCAGCTCCTACCTCCCAGCCGCAGCCAGCCAACCAGCAGCCAGCTCCGAAGGAAGAAGGTCCGCCCTACACCGAGCCGCCGAGTCACAAGCTCCGCCTACCGGGTCCGGAAAGAACCAATAGTCACCCAGCACCGCTCCCGCTCTCACTCCTGCGTCTTTTAAAAGACCTGCAGGTGGCAAGGCGCACACACTCGCCCACGAGCTGCCGAAAAAGGAGCATCTTCGCTCCCAACGACTCTACAAAGAAAAAGGCTTTGGCCTACTAACAAAAAAGAATACCGATAGACAACCCGGCAGTCACTTCGAGGAGCCGCGGTCTTCCCTACGTTCCCTGTGGAGAGAGCTTCACCTAAGGGATATCGCTGGAAGATCGCAGTAACTCATTGGTATAAGTGACTTTTGCCAACTGTTCCTCCTACTCCACCTTTCTTTTCTTCGTACCGGCGACAGAGTCAGGATCGGGCCTTAGGCAAGCCCGCTCCGCGCTCTTTAGCCACCGGGGCCTCTAGTGTTGGCTAGAGCAGCCCAGAGACACCTCGGTAGCGTACAAGCCCTACCTCAGGGCTAGATATTCAGGGTTTCTTCCCTCCAGCTAGGATCCCCCTCGGGATATAGGTTCTAGGGCGATAGGAAACAACAACAGGTTGTTTATAGGCCACTCGTGGTTGTAGCACCCAAAAGGCTGTAGCGCCACAAGGCTGTAGCGCCACTTACTTTTAAAAACACTTTTTCACCACAGATTCTTCCACAAGGCTGCAGTATCATAGGGCCCGGCCCTATGATAAGATGGCCGCTCCACGCCCCCCTGATCGGACTATAAGGTACCGGATAAAGACTGCAAGCATTCCTGCCGACATCAGCAATTCGTTCTTTACCAGAACACAGGTACCCCATACAAAATGTTTCCGATCTGGCCCGTATATCATCGTTGGCTTAGCTAGCGAGGCGGACCGTGAAAAACACACCACAGAACAGGCAACCGAAAATTTAAAACTTCTAGGCTTCGAGCTCGTAGAGTCTCCGGAGCAAATCGCCGCTCGAACAATCCTTGCCCGTCGAGTCGACGATTATATACTGAAAAAAACCAGCGAGGATCTCCGAGAGGAGATCGAAGAAAAAAACGGAATCCAGATCGACGACATAAAACTCATACAAAAAGTACACATGATCAAACTAAAGCTACGATCGAGACAGCAGGCAGAACAGGCGCAGAAGAAAGGAATCAAACTCTTTTCCCAAATAATACCCTCTTACAACGTCAGCATTGAGGAATACCGTCCGGTAAATCAATGTTATAAGTGTTATAAATTCAGTCATAGAACAAACCAATGTAAGGAGAAAGAACAAGTGTGCTCTAAGTGTGCAGCTAAGGGCCACGATTATAGAAACTGCCAATCAACCACATTAAAATGCGCTAACTGTGACGGCGAACACGTTGCTGTCTCGTTCAAATGCCCAGTTAAACGCACCCAGCAGCAACAACAAAACTCCATAACAGCAACACCAACAACCTCTTCACAGCCAAACAACTCCTACGCTCAAGCAGCCACACCTGCCACCCCAACACACATGAACACAATTTCTAACACAAACATGGAAAAACTGCTACTAGCCGAAATTATAATCAAATATTCCATACAAACCTCCTTCGGTGACCTGAGAAAACAAGCAGAAACCATGAACTCACTGCTGGAGTACAATGGTTGTCCAACAATAAAACTCCCACCAAATTTCACACAAACAAATCAACAACACTACCAACAAAAGCTTGTGGAACAAACAGAAGCCCCTACACAAACAAACCAACAACACCACCTTGCTGAACAAACAGAAGCTCCTACAGTCCCTAATCAGGAACCAAACTCCTCCTCCACCGAACAATCCAGCCTCCTTCCAACCGGGAACCTAGCTACCGGTGAGGACACAGTTTCTGGGAAAACGCAACCCCACAGCCCCACTCCTACCACTACCTCCACCACAAAAACGAACGAAAACACACCAACACAAGCCAGTAACACCGCACATAAAAGACACATTCCGGGTACACAACCCACCTCCCCTAGACCCACACGAACCACATCGAGAGTTAAGAAAACATGATTACGATCATGCAACTAAATTGTCGCGGCTACTGGAATAACCGGCACCTTATTTCAGAAGCTATTCGATCAACCGACCCAGACATCGTCCTCCTGAACCACACAGGTTCACCAACAAAACCAATTAAGCTATATGGATATAACACACGTTACACTACAGGTACACGTCATGATGGCGTAGCTGTCATGGTCAAATGCACCATCAAACACATCCACATAACCGACTGGCCTTCAGCACACTTCCTGGCCACCAGGATCGAAACACAACACGGGATATTTCTTATTGCCACCACATACAGCAGACCGGATACAGGGCTCCCTCTCACCAGTCTCAACAATCTCTTCAATCACACAAACATACCAGCCTATATACTGGCAGACCTCAATGCCAGTCACACAGCATTTAGACACACCAAGAACAACCAACATGGACACCAACTTCTACAACTTACACAACTGAAACGCCTCCGTTTCCTTGGCCCTGACTTTCCTACCTGCTATACCCACAATGGGAATGGCAGGCCGGATCTCATCCTCTCCAACCGGCAATCCCTACCTTTCCATCACCACATCTCCTACGGACCCATCTGTGGTTCAGACCACGTCCCCCTAATTCTAAAAATATCCTCAAACCCCATATCTATCCCATCCCCACCTGTCCCCGACTACCGCTCCGCCGACTGGGAGGGATTCAGGAAAACTCTTTCAGACCTACACCAACCACCACAGCTCGAAGGCCAACCCTATACAATAATAGACAGTGCCCTAGAGACACTACATAGTGACATCCTGACATCAGCCAACAGACACACACCAAAGAAACAACACAAAATTCACATAGACTTCAGACCCTCCATAAAAACACAACGACTACTAGTGTGCTACAGAACACGCTTTTTACAAAACATGCACAACCACATACCCATCTACAGAGACCTCTGCACCCTTCGCACACACATACTAAATAGCCTACAGGATGACCACAGCGCTCACTGGAGGAACCTAGTCTCCCTTATGGACGGAGCTCGCTGCAAAAATCCTACTCAGTTCTGGCACATGGTGCACAAGCTGAAGGGATGCCACCGGGAAAGATTCGAGTACCTCCTAGTGAACGGTGATCGAGTCACCAACCCAGACCAGGTCACCAACACCTTCCAGACACACTGGTGCAACACCTTCCAACCACACCCTTTCCCTCCCCATGAGCCCAGTATTGCCCACATACACCACATCACCGATCTTGTGCGCCGAAACATAGCAAACACGCTACCACATAACATTATACACTTAACACACCTAGATCCCCAACACCCTCTCACCACACCCATTGAGGAGGAGGATGTCACCAGGTTGCTCAGACATACTCCGCGGCGAGCCCCCGGCCCCTCAGGAGTCACATGGCCGATGGTGCGGAGCCTTCCTCCAGAAATCATATCCAGCCTGACAAAAATTTTCAATGCTTGCCTCGCCTCTGGATACTTCCCAAAGGCTTTCAAAATTTCAAACATCACCCTTATTGCCAAGCCCGGAAAAAACTCTCACTTACCAGAAAACTATCGCCCCATAAGCCTCCTTGAAATTCTTGGAAAAACTTTTGAACGTCTAATCAACTTAAGATTGAGAGCGTTCCTCGAATGTAACGGATTGCTGGCACCACAGCAGTTCGGTTTCCGGAGGAACGCCTCAACTGAGGACGCCCTTAACAGCATAGTAGCCTACCTAAATTTCAACAAGCCATATTACAAGACAGCACTCGTGACAAAAGATGTCAAGAAAGCTTTTGACACCGTTTGGCACACCGGTTTGAAATACAAAATTTGTAATAACTTCAATCTCCCTTTTCTAACACAACGCATCTTGTGTAGTTTTCTGGATGAGAGACAGACAAGAATCCGCCACCAGGGCAACTTTTCGCCATTTTTCACCCCTCAGGCTGGAGTCCCACAAGGCTCCGTACTCTCCCCCACCCTTTTTAACATGTACACAGCTGACCTACCCCTCCCAGCCCACAATGACTCACTAACTATTCAATACGCGGACGATGTAACGCAATTGGCCCGTGCCAGGTCGTTAGATCTCCTAACCGACAAAATTCAATGGGAACTGATGGCGACTAGCCTGTGGGAGATGAAATGGCGAATTCTCTCCCATCCCGAAAAATCAAAAGTCACTTATTTCAACATTAAAAGAAGTCAGCCCCGCCAAATCTCACTAAACAGAATTACTCCAATCCCCACCCCAATCCCCATCAGTAACAACAACAAAGTGCTTGGCCTCACCATAGATAAGCACCTCAACTTCAATATACATATAAAACAAAAAGCAACCATAGCCGCCAAGGCCCTGAGCAACCTGGAAAGATTTCGCGACAGCAGCACAAAAACAAAACTTCACCTCTACAAAGCTTTCATTCTCCCTCTCTTAACCTACTGCCCTCTTGCCCTCTCTCTCTCTGCTCCCTCCAACCTCTCTAAACTTCAAAAAGTTCAAAACCGAGCAATTCGTTTCGCTCTTGGGACGAAATGGTTCGACTTCCAAACCTCTCTCTCCATTCACCAGGAGTCCAACATCCCCCCCCTTAACATAACACTCCACAATAGAATCGAAAAACAACTAAGCTCCTTCTCCGACAGACACACAATCACATACAATTTCATTACCAACCTCCCCCCACCTTTCCGTCACCTGCCGCACTGCAATCTCCTTGATCCTCCCACTGTGCCTCCTGAACCTGTTTTCTAATAATGGACTCCTCCTTTCTTCCCTTCACTATCTCCTTTCTCTGTACCACTCATGGTGTCTGAGTGGCATCATCGTCGTTCTCTCGTTCACGTGGGCGGTCCCGCGTGCCAACACCTAGTGGTTTTTTCATATTTTTTGTCTTATGGTTTTGTATTCATATTTTTGTTTTTGTGCATTATTTTTCTGTCTCGCAGCCTAGGTTTTAAGGTGGCACCGGACCGCTCTTGGGAAAGGGACGCGACAAAAAATCACCGCCATTAACATACCATGCCTCTGACCGAGGGAGTGGGGTCGTGTGGCAACACCTAGTGGTTTTTTCATATTTTTTGTCTTATGGCTTTGTATTCATATTTTTGTTTTTTATACATTATTTTCTTGCCTCGCAGCCTAGGTTTCAAGGGGGCACCGGACCACTTCCAGAGAGACGGGGATAGCACGAACCGCACTCCTCCCACTGACGTCACGGCAATGGGGCCCCCGGACGTCGGCATGACGTTCCGGTAGCGGTACCCCCCGAGGTAGTTAAGGAGCGGCCAGTACTGATGATGGGGACGGTAACCACACCATTCAGTGGAAGCCACTTCACCCCCCACACAGAGGTAGTTGGGTGCGGCAAGGGCTGGGCAGGAAGGTAGTCAAGAGATGGTGGGGCGGGGCCCTGGAAGCATCCATGCAGGAATCCCCATTCACCCCCCGCCACCAGCGACTTACCGCGTGCAAGCAGATGGTATTAGATTTGACCCCTCGTTGCGGTGAGGGAGCCTTTTCGAGCCTCTGTCATTGCACATCCTACCATCATGTCAATCATTATCACAAACCATCCTCACCCTCCCCATGCACATAACACCACAACATTTTTTATACTTCTCTTTTCTTTAGCAGGTTGGCCTTTTTGCAGGAAGAGTCACAGGACAAGAGCAGAAAGGACCGACACCGCTTTTTCACCCACCACATTACATCATACATTAAATATCCCTGCCATCACCAAATCACTCTACTACTATCCGTGGTTCGGAACCCACGTAAAACTGTAGGTCCCTCCGCTATACGGATGTACTTCTTCCTCTGTCCTTCTTTGAACCAATAAAAAGCAAAAAAAAAAAAACCCTTTCTACTCTGACTGTCCTTCACTCCTCTTTCACATCCTGATGGTGCAGGCTCTGGATAGTCTGGCCCCTAACTTGTGCGTGGTTTGGCCCGGGGTTTTGGGTGCGTGGGCGGCGTTCGTGGCTGTGGCTGTGTTGGGCTTGGCCTGCTCGGTTGGTGGCGGACTCTCCTGCTTTCCCCGATAAAGACCTTGTCCCCCTTGCCATCTTAGCATGAATATAATACGTAAAAAAAAAAAAAAAAAAAAAAAAAAAAAAAAAGATGTCCTTCCTCATTGAAATTGCGCCTGGGTTAAGCCCCAGTGACTATTTCTCCTACTACAATTCCCTTCTTATCACCCCCCTATTCTTCCCACTATCCCCACTTCCCCCTCCCCATCTTTTCTCTCTTTGTTATGTTATGTTATGTTATTTTGAGGCACATTCGTGAGCTTCCTGTTAGACCGTTCGGACGTCGTACTAGCAGCTCTCATCACCATGACTGGCCGCGGCAAGGGAGGCAAGGGTCTTGGAAAGGGAGGCGCCAAGCGTCACCGTAAGGTTCTGCGTGATAACATCCAGGGAATCACCAAGCCTGCTATCCGTCGTCTAGCTCGCCGAGGTGGCGTCAAGCGCATCTCTGGTCTCATCTACGAGGAGACTCGTGGGGTGCTCAAGGTGTTCCTTGAGAACGTTATCAGGGATGCTGTCACCTATACCGAGCACGCCAAGCGTAAGACCGTTACTGCCATGGACGTTGTCTACGCCCTCAAGCGTCAGGGCCGTACCCTGTACGGATTTGGTGGTTAAATCGCTCCATTATTGAGATGGTGCCAGCTATTCAGCTTGCATTATCATCATTGAATAACATCATCTCCCGGACCTTTTTAAGGTCCACAAACATGAAAAGAAAGAAGGACCATAGACTACTATTATTACTACTACTTTCTCATAACCATGTTCACTATCACTATCTGAGCTAAGAAAAGAAACCATTATTAATTATAACCATCTTTCTCACTTCATCAGGTCTTCTCCAAGTATTATTATTATTATCATTATTATTATTATTATTATTATTATTATTATTATCATTATTATTATTATTATTATTATTATTATTATTATTATTATTATTATCATTGACTTATTTCAATGATCACGCCCCTCATCGTTCTCAGTTTCTCATAAAACAAAATATACATTGAGATGAAAAAGACGCTCAACATATCACAATAGGCAACACATCTAATCAACTCTCCACTGTGACACACAGCAGGTACATTAGTAGAAATATAGTATACATATTTATTCTCGGTCACTTGCGTGCCTGACTAAATAATAATAATAATAATAACAAATAACTAACTCGAAAATAAATACACTACTTGCTTATTATTGATATACCAGTATAGTCTACACAACTCTCTAGATGTTTGAACGTGTGGCTCCGAAGAGGAGCCGGATTGATGGTGATATTGGCTGAAGGGGAGGGAGGCCCTTTATTTACTTCTTCTCAGTCTTCTTGGGAAGGAGCACGGCCTGAATGTTGGGCAGCACGCCACCCTGTGCAATGGTGACTCCGGAGAGGAGCTTGTTAAGTTCCTCGTCGTTGCGGATGGCCAGCTGCAGGTGACGTGGGATGATGCGAGTCTTCTTGTTGTCACGGGCGGCATTGCCGGCAAGCTCAAGGACTTCAGCAGCCAGGTACTCCATAACTGCCGCAAGGTACACGGGGGCACCAGCACCCACGCGCTCGGCGTAGTTGCCTTTCCTTAGAAGGCGATGAATCCTGCCGACCGGGAACTGGAGTCCAGCACGACTGGAACGGGACTTTGACTTTCCCTTCACCTTTCCTCCCTTGCCGCGTCCAGACATGATAATGGATGTTGTGGTAGTAGTAGTAGTAGTAGTAGTTGTTGTTGTTGGTGATAAATGAGGAGCGCGAGTACTCTAACCTCGTCGGTAGCTCTGCGAGCAAGTAGTGAATTTTGGGAAAAACGGCTATATATACGCGAGATCAGATCGGCCCAGAGCGCGTCTGGACCAATCAGGACGCTCGCTGAGGTGGCGACTCCTGATCCTGAGTAGGCACGCTAATATATATACCACTTTTCAACTGAGAAAACGCACACTCGTTCTCACAGCAGTACGGCGACACTATGCCTCCCAAAGCATCAGGAAAGGCTGCCAAGAAAGCTGGCAAGGCACAGAAGGCCATTGCCAAGGGCGACAAGAAGAAGAAGCGCAGGAGGAAGGAGAGCTACTCCATCTACATCTACAAGGTGCTCAAGCAAGTCCACCCAGACACTGGCGTGTCCTCCAAGGCCATGTCAATCATGAACTCGTTCGTGAATGACATTTTCGAGCGCATCGCTGCCGAGGCATCCCGCCTGGCACACTATAACAAGCGCTCCACCATCACCAGCCGGGAAATCCAGACCGCTGTCCGTCTTCTTCTGCCTGGTGAACTGGCAAAACACGCTGTTTCTGAAGGCACCAAGGCTGTTACCAAGTATACCTCCTCCAAGTAAACAGGCGGCCAGTATACTGCTGCCAGTATAAAATAATACCCGGCTCCATTGGAGCCACACTTGAAAAGGAAAAAAGATACGATATAGACAAATGCATTATTATTATAATTATTGTTATTATTATTAATATTATTATTATTATTATTTTTATTATTATTATTATTATTATTATTATTATTATTATTATTATTATTATTATCATTATTAATAATATTAATATTGTTGTTTTTATTATGATTATTATTATAATAATTATTGTATCATTATTATTATTATTATTATTATTATTATTATTATTATTATTATTATTATTATTATGCTTATTATTATCGTGATTATTATTCTGTGGAGATAAAGAAAAGATAAAAAAAAAATAGAGATAAAGAAAGATAAAAATTCTCCCAAGTGAAAGAGATATGGCCATGGAAGAGGGAATAATAATAATAATATAAAAAAAAAAAAAGGGGGGAAGGATATTGAGTTGAAAGTCGATACCTGATACTGAAAGATGGAAAATAAATATTTTCTTCCACAAAACCAAACAGATTGTCTATGAAAATTCTTTAATGAAAGAGATGTTTGGCCCTAAAAAGGGCCTAGATATTGCTGTTATGAAGATCATTCGTGGATGACTTCTTAGGCACGCTCGCCACGGATGCGACGAGCCAGTTGGATGTCCTTTGGCATGATAGTCACGCGCTTGGCATGGATGGCGCACAGGTTGGTATCCTCAAACAGACCCACGAGGTAAGCCTCGGAAGCTTCCTGGAGAGCCATGACAGCAGAGGACTGGAAGCGGAGGTCAGTCTTGAAATCCTGAGCAATTTCACGCACCAGGCGCTGGAAAGGCAGTTTCCTGATAAGCAGCTCAGTGCTCTTCTGATAACGGCGGATCTCACGGAGAGCAACGGTTCCAGGCCTGTAACGGTGGGGTTTCTTGACACCTCCAGTGGCTGGAGCAGACTTGCGAGCTGCCTTTGTAGCAAGCTGCTTGCGGGGCGCCTTGCCACCAGTGGACTTGCGAGCCGTTTGCTTGGTACGTGCCATAGTTGTGGTAACAACAACTCACAACGAACACTCAGCTGAGTCTGCCCGCGCTTATAACATAACATAACAAAGAGAGAAAAGATGGGGAGGGAGAAGTGGGGATAGTGGGAAGAATAGGGGGGTGATAAGAAGGGAATTGTAGGAGGAGAAATAGTCACTGGGGCTTAACCCAGGCGCAATTTGAATTAGGAAGTACATCTTTTTTTTTTTTTTTTTTTTTTTTTTTTTTTTTTTTTTTTTTTTTTTTTTTTTTTTTTTTTTTTTTTTTTTTTTTTTTTTTTTTTTTTTTTTTAGCGTGTTATATTCATTCTAAGATGGCAAGGGAGACAAGGTCCTTATCGGGGAAAGCAGGAGAGTCCGCCACCAACCGAGCAAGCCAAGCCCAAAACAGCCACGGCAACGGACGCCGCCCACGCACCCAAAACACCAGGCCAAACCACGCACAAGTTAGGGGCCAGACTATCCAGAGCCTGCATTATCAGGATGTGAAAGAGGAGTGAAGGACAGTCAGAGTAAAAAAGGGTTTTTTTGTGTTTTTTATTGGTTCAAAGAAGGACAGAGGAAGAAGTACATCCGTATAGCGGAGGGACCTACAGTTTTACGTGGGTTCCGAACCACGGATAGTAGTAGAGTGATTTGGTGATGGGCGGGATATTTATTGTGTGATGTAATGTGGTGGGTGAAAAAGCGGTGTCGGTCCTTTCATCTCGTGTCCTGTGACTCGTCCTGCAAAAAGGCCAACCTGCTAAAAAAAAAAAAAAAAAAAAAAGAGAGAATATAAAAAAATGTCGTGGTATTATGTGCATGGGGAGGGTGAGGATGGTTTGTGATAATGATTGACGTGATTGTAGGATGTGCAATGACAGAGGCTCGAAAAGGCTCCCTCACCGCAACGAGGGGTCAAATCTAATACCATCTGCTTGCACGCGGTAAGTCGCTGGTGGCGGGGGGTGAATGGGGATTCCTGCATGGATGCTTCCAGGGCCCCGCCCCACCATCTCTTGACTACCTTACTACCCAGCTCTGGCCGCACCCAACTACCTCTGTGTGGGGGGTGAAGTGGCTTCCACTGAATAGTGTGGTTGCCGTCCCCACCATCAGTGCTGGCCGCTCCTTAACTACCTCGGGGGGTACCGCTACCGGAACGTCATGCCAACGGCCGGGGGCCCCATTGCCGTGGCGTCAGTGGGAGGAGTGCGGTTCGTGCTATCCCCGTCTCTCTGGAAGTGGTCCGGTGCCCCCTTGAAACCTAGGCTGCGAGGCAAGAAAATAATGTATAAAAAACAAAAATATGAATACAAAGCCATAAGACAAAAAATATGAAAAAACCACTAGGTGTTGCCACACGACCCCACTCCCTCGGTCAGAGGCATGGTATGTTAATGGCGGTGATTTTTTGTCGCGTCCCTTTCCCAGGAGCGGTCCGGTGCCACCTTAAAACCTAGGCTGCGAGACAGAAAAATAATGCACAAAAACAAAAATATGAATACAAAACCATAAGACAAAAAATATGAAAAAACCACTAGGTGTTGGCACGCGGGACCGCCCACGTGAACGAGAGAACGACGATGATGCCACTCAGACACCATGAGTGGTACAGAGAAAGGAGATAGTGAAGGGAAGAAAGGAGGAGTCCATTATTAGAAAACAGGTTCAGGAGGCACAGTGGGAGGATCAAGGAGATTGCAGTGCGGCAGGTGACGGAAAGGTGGGGGGAGGTTGGTAATGAAATTGTATGTGATTGTGTGTCTGTCGGAGAAGGAGCTTAGTTGTTTTTCGATTCTATTGTGGAGTGTTATGTTAAGGGGGGGGATGTTGGACTCCTGGTGAATGGAGAGAGAGGTTTGGAAGTCGAACCATTTCGTCCCAAGAGCGAAACGAATTGCTCGGTTTTGAACTTTTTGAAGTTTAGAGAGGTTGGAGGGAGCAGAGAGAGAGAGGGCAAGAGGGCAGTGGGTTAAGAGAGGGAGAATGAAAGCTTTGTAGAGGTGAAGTTTTGTTTTTGTGCTGCTGTCGCGAAATCTTTCCAGGTTGCTCAGGGCCTTGGCGGCTATGGTTGCTTTTTGTTTTATATGTATATTGAAGTTGAGGTGCTTATCTATGGTGAGGCCAAGCACTTTGTTGTTGTTACTGATGGGGATTGGGGTGGGGATTGGAGTAATTCTGTTTAGTGAGATTTGGCGGGGCTGACTTCTTTTAATGTTGAAATAAGTGACTTTTGATTTTTCGGGATGGGAGAGAATTCGCCATTTCATCTCCCACAGGCTAGTCGCCATCAGTTCCCATTGAATTTTGTCGGTTAGGAGATCTAACGACCTGGCACGGGCCAATTGCGTTACATCGTCCGCGTATTGAATAGTTAGTGAGTCATTGTGGGCTGGGAGGGGTAGGTCAGCTGTGTACATGTTAAAAAGGGTGGGGGAGAGTACGGAGCCTTGTGGGACTCCAGCCTGAGGGGTGAAAAATGGCGAAAAGTTGCCCTGGTGGCGGATTCTTGTCTGTCTCTCATCCAGAAAACTACACAAGATGCGTTGTGTTAGAAAAGGGAGATTGAAGTTATTACAAATTTTGTATTTCAAACCGGTGTGCCAAACGGTGTCAAAAGCTTTCTTGACATCTTTTGTCACGAGTGCTGTCTTGTAATATGGCTTGTTGAAATTTAGGTAGGCTACTATGCTGTTAAGGGCGTCCTCAGTTGAGGCGTTCCTCCGGAAACCGAACTGCTGTGGTGCCAGCAATCCGTTACATTCGAGGAACGCTCTCAATCTTAAGTTGATTAGACGTTCAAAAGTTTTTCCAAGAATTTCAAGGAGGCTTATGGGGCGATAGTTTTCTGGTAAGTGAGAGTTTTTTCCGGGCTTGGCAATAAGGGTGATGTTTGAAATTTTGAAAGCCTTTGGGAAGTATCCAGAGGCGAGGCAAGCATTGAAAATTTTTGTCAGGCTGGATATGATTTCTGGAGGGAGGCTCCGCACCATCGGCCATGTGACTCCTGAGGGGCCGGGGGCTCGCCGCGGAGTATGTCTGAGCAACCTGGTGACATCCTCCTCCTCAATGGGTGTGGTGAGGGGGTGTTGGGGATCTAGGTGTGTTAAGTGTATAATGTTATGTGGTAGCGTGTTTGCTATGTTTCGGCGCACAAGATCGGTGATGTGGTGTATGTGGGCAATACTGGGCTCATGGGGAGGGAAAGGGTGTGGTTGGAAGGTGTTGCACCAGTGTGTCTGGAAGGTGTTGGTGACCTGGTCTGGGTTGGTGACTCGATCACCGTTCACTAGGAGGTACTCGAATCTTTCCCGGTGGCATCCCTTCAGCTTGTGCACCATGTGCCAGAACTGAGTAGGATTTTTGCAGCGAGCTCCGTCCATAAGGGAGACTAGGTTCCTCCAGTGAGCGCTGTGGTCATCCTGTAGGCTATTTAGTATGTGTGTGCGAAGGGTGCAGAGGTCTCTGTAGATGGGTATGTGGTTGTGCATGTTTTGTAAAAAGCGTGTTCTGTAGCACACTAGTAGTCGTTGTGTTTTTATGGAGGGTCTGAAGTCTATGTGAATTTTGTGTTGTTTCTTTGGTGTGTGTCTGTTGGCTGATGTCAGGATGTCACTATGTAGTGTCTCTAGGGCACTGTCTATTATTGTATAGGGTTGGCCTTCGAGCTGTGGTGGTTGGTGTAGGTCTGAAAGAGTTTTCCTGAATCCCTCCCAGTCGGCGGAGCGGTAGTCGGGGACAGGTGGGGATGGGATAGATATGGGGTTTGAGGATATTTTTAGGATTAGGGGGACGTGGTCTGAACCACAGATGGGTCCGTAGGAGATGTGGTGATGGAAAGGTAGGGATTGCCGGTTGGAGAGGATGAGATCCGGCCTGCCATTCCCATTGTGGGTATAGCAGGTAGGAAAGTCAGGGCCAAGGAAGCGGAGGCGTTTCAGTTGTGTTAGTTGTAGAAGTTGGTGTCCATGTTGGTTGTTCTTGGTGTGTCTAAATGCTGTGTGACTGGCATTGAGGTCTGCCAGTATATAGGCTGGTATGTTTGTGTGATTGAAGAGATTGTTGAGACTGGTGAGAGGGAGCCCTGTATCCGGTCTGCTGTATGTGGTGGCAATAAGAAATATCCCGTGTTGTGTTTCGATCCTGGTGGCCAGGAAGTGTGCTGAAGGCCAGTCGGTTATGTGGATGTGTTTGATGGTGCATTTGACCATGACAGCTACGCCATCATGACGTGTACCTGTAGTGTAACGTGTGTTATATCCATATAGCTTAATTGGTTTTGTTGGTGAACCTGTGTGGTTCAGGAGGACGATGTCTGGGTCGGTTGATCGAATAGCTTCTGAAATAAGGTGCCGGTTATTCCAGTAGCCGCGACAATTTAGTTGCATGATCGTAATCATGTTTTCTTAACTCTCGATGTGGTTCGTGTGGGTCTAGGGGAGGTGGGTTGTGTACCCGGAATGTGTCTTTTATGTGCGGTGTTACTGGCTTGTGTTGGTGTGTTTTCGTTCGTTTTTGTGGTGGAGGTAGTGGTAGGAGTGGGGCTGTGGGGTTGCGTTTTCCCAGAAACTGTGTCCTCACCGGTAGCTAGGTTCCCGGTTGGAAGGAGGCTGGATTGTTCGGTGGAGGAGGAGTTTGGTTCCTGATTAGGGACTGTAGGAGCTTCTGTTTGTTCAGCAAGGTGGTGTTGTTGGTTTGTTTGTGTAGGGGCTTCTGTTTGTTCCACAAGCTTTTGTTGGTAGTGTTGTTGATTTGTTTGTGTGAAATTTGGTGGGAGTTTTATTGTTGGACAACCATTGTACTCCAGCAGTGAGTTCATGGTTTCTGCTTGTTTCCTCAGGTCACCGAAGGAGGTTTGTATGGAATATTTGATTATAATTTCGGCTAGTAGCAGTTTTTCCATGTTTGTGTTAGAAATTGTGTTCATGTGTGTTGGGGTGGCAGGTGTGGCTGCTTGAGCGTAGGAGTTGTTTGGCTGTGAAGAGGTTGTTGGTGTTGCTGTTATGGAGTTTTGTTGTTGCTGCTGGGTGCGTTTAACTGGGCATTTGAACGAGACAGCA